>NC_056728.1:1206047290-1206165876 GCF_019279795.1 Protopterus annectens
GTGTGTCTCTACATATGTGCAAGTGTGTGTGCATAGTCAGAAGGACATGACTCTGTATCCTACTTTCAGCAATCCAGTCACATGCAGAACAAATATTTTGACATTCGTACATGCCTACACAGCCAGTTCATATATGCCTGCCAACATTTTCTCCAAAACATACAATGATGATGCCATCCATTCTAAATTCTCCAACAGCAGTGTAAAAGTCAGACTTGTGCCATGGTGCTTATGTTAAGTACTGACTTCTCTAGCTTGTGTAACTAGTTAAGTAAGGCTTCTAGTCTCTCTGTAGTCATCTGTTGTGTGTGTGTGTGTGTGTGTGTGTGTGTGTGTGTGTGTGTGTGTGTGTGTGTGTGTGTGTGTGTGTGGGTATGTGCATGTGTGTGTGTAGTGAGGACAGCATGAGTCCGTATCTTACTGTCAGCAATCAAATCCCATGCAGGATACATTTTTTGACAGTCATAAGTGCCTACACAGCCAATTCATGCAGGCCTCCCAACATCTTCTCCCAAACACACAATGATAAAGTCATCCACTCTAAATTATCCATCAGCAGTGCAAAAGTCAGACTTTCTGTAGTGTTTGCATTAAGGACTGACTTCTCTAGCTTGTATAACTCGTTATGTATTGGTCATAATCTCACTGTAATCAACTGGTATGTGTGTGTTTATAGTTAGAGTAGCATGAGTCTGTATACCACTGTCAGCAATCCAGTACCATTCAGGAAATATTTTTGACAGTCTTACATGCCTACACAGCCAGTTCATTCATGCCTCCCAACTTCTTCTCCCAAACATACAATGATTATGTCATCCACTCTAAATTGTCCAACAGCATTGTAAAAGTCAGACTTATGCCATGGTGCTTATGTTAAATACTGACTTCTGCAGTTTGTGTAACTAGTTAAATAGGGCTTCTAATCTCATTGCAATCAACTGGTGTGTGTGTGTGTGTGTGTGTGTGTGTGTGTGTGTGTGTGTGTGTGTGTGTGTGTGTGTGTGTGTAGTGAGTATGTAGTGAGGACCCATGAGTCTGTACCCTACTGTCAGCAATTTAATCCCATGCAGGACAATTTTTGACAGTCTTATATGCCTACACAGCTTGTTCATACAGGCCTCCTGACATCTTCTTCCAAACATACAGTGATGATGTCATTCACTCTAAATTGTCCAACAGCAGTATAGAAGTCAGACTTGTGCCATGGTGCTTGTGTTAAATACTGTACTCTTCAGCTTGTGTAACTAGTTAGTTAGGGGTTCTAATCTCAGTACAGTTAACTGGTGTGGGTGTAGTCAGAAGAATATGAATTTGTATCCTACTGTCTGCAATTAAGTTCCCTACAAAACACACTTTTGACAGTTGTACATACCTACACAGCCATTTTATACAGGCCTTCAAACATCTCATAAACATGCACTGATTATGCCATCACCTATAAATTGTTGTCTGACACTAGGAAAGTTGGACTTGTGCTAAGGTGCTTGCATTAAGTACTATGTTCTATACATAGTGGTGCTAGTCTCACTATGATCAACTGGTCTCTGAATGTGTGTGTTTATGTTGAAGCCGCTCACATTCTGTAGACCATTTTAGAATAGCTTGTGAGACACTCCTACGCCACTCTTCTTCTCACCAGACACTGCTGATGTCATCAGCTATAAAGTGTGTTCTGACACTATGAAAGACAGACTTGTGCTGCGGTGCTTGTGTTAAGTGTTAAGTGTTAAGTGTGGTGTTCTGTAGATATTTAGGGAAGGGTTCTAGTCTCACTGCAGTCAATTGGTGTGTATGTCTCTGTCTGCAGTTAGTTAACTTTCTAGAGAGCATTTTTGAACAGCAGGGGGGAGACACTCTGATCAGCATCTTCTTATCATCACACACTGATGATGACATCATCTCTAAATTGTTGTCTTGACACTATGAAAGCCAGACTTGTGCTGTAGTGCTTGTGTTAAGTACTGTGTTCTGTACATGCTTAGGTAGGGGTTCTAGTCTCACTGCAGTCAACTGGCATGTATGTGTTCATACAGCAATCAGTATGCTGATCAGATTGTGTCCAGTTGGGAACATGGGGGAGGTGCACTGTTAGCATGTACATGCCTATTGGACTGATGGACAGGGTGCCATGCCCTCTGTAGCCCACTGCAATCACACCATGGTTACTATCAGTGGGAAATATGCAGGGTACTACCAACATAGTTGCTGTTGTCTAGGCAAGTGTGTGTGTGTGTGTGTGTGTGTGTGTGTGTGTGTGTGTGTGTGTGTGTGTGTGTGTGTGTGTGTGTGTGTATCAGACATGGGTTGAGAATGTTTCCTGGGTAATACAAGGGCTGCTAACATTGTTCAGCTGGCATTGATGTCACATTTAGGGGTATGGATTTGCACCCCAGCCTCTCAGCTATTTCACATCTGTCATCCCTGTACGGTGGGCATTGTGATATATAATTGGGCCATCATATAAAAAGTTTGCAAAACCCACTCCCCATTGAGTCCAGTTGTTACACAATCACAACCACCACCACACACGATATGAATGACAAACACAGACACACACACACACACACACACACACACACACACACACACACACACACACACACACACACACACACACACAGGCAGACACACACACACACACACACACACACACACACACACACACACACACACACACACACACACACACACACACCTGCCATGTCTGGGATTAGAACTCCTACCTAACTAGTATATTATACCTCAGCACTACACTGTTATAGGATGCACCACAGAGATTACTGGAGTACTCCTTCCCCAAAGGTGTATTTCACAGTGAATGACATCAACAGGATTGCCAAAGTAGGGCATTTGAAATGTACTGACTGTGACTAGCCTAAAATGCATTGCTCCCTACATTGGCAAAGAAACACACACAAAACATCCACAACTGCCATGTGTGGGAATAGAATCCCTACCAGAGTTCTATATCACACTACAACATGATGCTGGTATAGGATGCACCACGGGGATTGTTGGAGTGCCCCTTCCCCAAAGGTGTATTTCACAGTGAATAACATCAGCAAGATTTCCAAAGTAGGGCATTTGAAATGTACTGAGTGTGACTAGCCTAAAATGCATTGTTCCATACACAGACATAGAAACACACACAAAACATCCACAACTGTCATGTGTGGGAATAGAACCCCTACCAGAGTTCTATGTCACACTACAGCAGTACACATTTATGGCACGCACTATGGAGATTTCTGGGCTACAACCTTCCCAGAGGTGGATGTCAAGGTGGATGACATCAGCAGCCTTGACAAAGTAGGGTATTCAAATTGTAGAGAGTGTGAGTAGCCTAAAAGGAATTGCTCTCTACACAGACAGGCACAGACACACAAAAACATACACCCATACACTTGCCAAGTCTGGGATTAGAACGCCTACCTATTTTATCACACTACAGCAGTACACAGTTATGGCATGTGCTACGGGGATTACTGGGCTACAACCTTCCCAGAGGTGTTTCTAGGTGGATGACATCAGCAGCTTTGACAAAGTAGGGCATTCAATTTCTAGGGAGTGTGAGTAGCCTAAAAGAAATTGCTCTCTACACAGACAGTGACAGAAACACACACACTTGCCAAGTCTGGGATTCGAACTCCTACCTAACCATTTTATCATACTACAGCAGTATGCAGTTATGGGGTGCACTACAGAGATTACTGAGCTGCAACCTTCCCAGAGATGTATTTCAAGGTGGATGACATCAGCAGCCTTACCAAAGTAGAGCATTTGAATTGTATGGAGTGTGACTACCCTAAAAAGCATTGCTCTCTACACAGAGACAGACACACACACAGACTTGCCATGTTTTGGATTGGAACTCCTACCTAACTAGTTTATCACACTACAGCAGTATGCAGTTATAGGACGCGCCACTGAGATTACTGGGCTACAACTCTCCCAAAGGTGTATTTCACTTTGGATGACCTCAACATGCTTGTCATAGTAGGGCTATGGGGAGGGCAGTGTATGTGCATGGGCCATAACCCATTCCTCTAGAGGTTGACACACCACATGCGGGCACACACAGGGTCATATTTCACAGGTACGTGTATACAGCTGCTAGATGACTACTTCCTTGTACAGCCATGTTGCACAGCTAGAATTTGCACCACATAGTCTGTAATGTTGACAGATACCAATGGATAGTATCTACAGTGAGTGACATCTGAACCTCATGGGGTTGTGGCCTTTTGGCTGTGTGCTGGGTGGGACAGGCCTGGATGGCTCCTTGTCACAGTCGCTCTCTTCCACATAGCTATGTACGTCTACCTTTGGCTTATTATAGTGTGTTGTCCTTAGATATATGTCTGTATTCCTATCCACTGTGTGTGCAAAGCATGAGTGGTGCATACTGAGGAGTGTCTACACTAACATCTGTGACTGCAAGATATGTCTGGTCCAATGGTGCTTGCAGATATGGCCTTCATGTGTTTAAGTGTGTGAGCATGCCCAGTATGCCCATCTGTATTGAATGTGTGGATCGAGTCCAGGTAGTTTGTACTGCAGTGCAGACCTTTGTGCTGTACACTTACAGGTAGCATACTGTTTCTGCAGGGTATCCGTCGATCATTTGGCATTGACTGTTACTACATTCCTACATAGGATGGGGGGGGCACACCTGACTATTTCTACATTTCTACACAGGATTGGGGGGCACACCTGACTGCTACTACATTTCTATGTAGGATGGGGGGCACACCTGACTATTTCTACATTTCAACATAGGATGGGGGGCCCACCTGATTGTTATTACATTACTATGTAGGATGGGGGGCACACCTGACACTTATACACATTTGCTTTGACTGTACTGATATGTCAGGTACCCCATTTCATTTGGTATTTTAACCTATCATGCTGACTAGAGGCATACCAGTGTACTACAGATCTTAGCTTTGATTTACCACATAGTAGTTTCTGACTTCCTACCCTTCAGAACTAACGTCCCACTGCCTGACCTGCTGTGGTCTGTCTGTGTAGGCCTGGGGGGTCAATTACTATAGGCATCATTCACAGCCCATAGCACAGCCTTTGTTTGTGTTTGTCTACACCTGTTGTGCTGGCTGTGACTGTTGTTGGGTATGTGAACCCCCCCCAGACAGGCATGTGTGAGTCACTTACCTTGTGGGTGTCCCTGTATTGAGGGTGATGCTGCAGGGCTGCCTATGTTGGATGTACATAGTTCACTCCCTACACATGGTTGAGCCCATGTAGTGTCATGTTTGGCATCCCTTTTACTGTATGTGAGAGTCAGAGAGAGGTGTCATTCCCTGGGCCCATCCTGTGTCAGTGTATGTGCTATGCTTTGCCTCTTTGCCAAGGCCAGGGCATATTGGGCATACCTCCTTCTGCCTACTGGGGCAGGCTCAGGTTGTTCCTCCGAGTCACTCTGTGCCTGTGCAAGCCTTGGCAATGGTGGGGGGCTGTGTGGCCCTGCCCCATGCTGTTCCTGCTGCAGCTGTTTCCGCAGGATCATATTATGTAGCATGGCACATGTGATGACAATTTGGGTACATGTAGCTGGTGAGTACTGTAAGGCTCCACTGGATGTGTCCAGGCACCAGAACCATAACTTGAGCATCCCAAACACATGCTGTACTATAATTCTGGTCTGTGCGTGTGCCTCATTATGGAGTTCTTGTTCAGGTGTGTGTGCATTTCTGATTGGTGTCATCAGCCACAGCTCTAGTGCTTATCCAGCATCCCCCACTAGGTGACCATGAGAGATGTCCTAATTGGTAAATCTCTGGTACAGCTGAATCAGATGCCAGATGTGGGAATCGTGATAGCTTCCATGGCAGCCAGCACACACATTCATTATTATGCCCTGGACATTGCACACAACCTGGCAGTTGATGGAGGGGAAGCCATTGCGGTTGATGTAGACCCTACCCCACTCACTGGGTGGTGCTTTGATGCATATGTCCGTGCAGTCTATAGCACCCACTACCTCAGGGTATTCTGCTATTTGGTGGAACAGTTGCATATTGCTGGCCAACGTCTCACAGGTGTTGGGGAAATATACGTTCTCACTGACATATGCTGACATGGCATCCAGGAATTGGTGGAGTACCCTGGATGCTGATGCCTGTGAGATCCTCATCATATCCCCAGTTGGCCTTTGGAAGGTACCTGTAGCTAGTATTCTTAGGCCTATACTTACCTTGGTATCCACTGGGATGGGTTCCCCTCTGTTAGTTCTGTGTGTCAGGCGTGGCCGGCACAGCTGAACAAGTTGCTGTAGGAGGTCCCTGTCCACCCTATAGTGCTCCACTATCTCCAGCTCATGTAGACCCTGGTAGGTTACCCTGGGTCTGTACATTCTTCTCCGTCTCCTCATTGTGGGTTGGTCGACAGCATTCACATCCTCATCACCCTCAGCCTCTTCCACATGTTGTTGTATGATAGCTATTGCAGCCCCTATCATTTTGTTGTTTTGATTGTTAAAAGTTCCCCGCTTGTTTACACTGGTGGTATAGAATGTGGGACAAACCAGAGGTGAAGGTGTTTGCATAGTTTATAGTAGTGTTCTGGGCTGGTCTGCTGCCTGTGTAATTGGCTGATTCTGATACATTTCACCTGCCAGCTATGCTAGTTCTCCTAGATTACCTTCCTACTGCTGTTTTCCCTTCCCATTGCCTTCCTCTTTAAGCCCAGGGGCTCGCTGCAGAAAGACAGTGCTCAAATGTGCACAGAGCTGCTATTTCCTGGTTTAACTTTTTTTAAAACCTTTAAAACCCAGTGTGTGGTGCGCACACCTACTTAGGCAATGTAAACAGTGCTGGGCAGAGTCAGACACACCCCCTGCTTAGCTAGGAGAAAACCTGAGCCACTGGGCTCCAATTTGCTTACAGTATGCCTGACACCCCCCCCCCCATGATGTCAGCTAACTCCTAGGCTTGCATCAAGCTATTCCTGGTCTTACACTGTTGAGGCCTGACTAGCATGCTGGGGAAAACTGGGATTCACTATCATTACCCTCATTTTCATAAGATTGCCTGCTAATGCATAGTTACAACATGTCTCACACTGAACCTCCCCCCTTAGCAACCACTACTCACTCCCCATGTTGTCTTCTGCTTGCCATTGACTTTCATGGCAGAATAGTGATTTTAGTTAGAATACTTATTTTAGGATTATTTTATTATTTCCCCCCTAATCCCATTTGGGTGCCACTGCCCTACGCTTAAACAGCCGAGATCGGCTAAAAAAAAAATAAAAGTTGATTTTTTTAATTTTATAGGCTGTTTGCAATGCCAATAGCCTTATACTTGGCCATTGGCATGCTTCCTGACTGATGTTCAGCCTTTATTTGGAGCTGTCACAGCTCCATTTTGGATTTTGCAGAAATGTACTCTGTTACTAACCGAGTACATTTCTGTAGATTGCACTAGTCCTGCACAGCCGGTTTCAAGCTTCCTGGAATTCCAAATTCACCTCATCTACATGGATTTCTTCTGCAAATGGGGTGATTTGTATACAGGGGCTTAGTCCATGCAGGACTAGTGCAGGAGCACTCATGCACACCCCTGCAGGCTGTTCCTGGATCGCACAGCAGACATATTGCCTGCTAGAGCTCCTGCACTAATCCTGCACACCATACAAGGCATGCAGAATCCAGGGGTCTGTTTCTATATCTCTTTCTAAAGATATCTGTATCTATTGAGCTACATTTGTATAATTGTATCTAGAGAGCTAGAACAATAGATAGATGTA
Source organism: Protopterus annectens (assembly GCF_019279795.1). NCBI lineage: Eukaryota > Metazoa > Chordata > Ceratodontiformes > Protopteridae > Protopterus > Protopterus annectens. Next base: position 1,206,055,061 of record NC_056728.1, read on the forward strand.
CAAATAACTGGTAAATTCTCCAGGACTGTTATCATTGCCTTGTACCCACTGAGTGAGGGGACAAACTTCAGCTCCCCAGTGACCCTAAATGGGATTACATTAGTATTCAAACAATGAACAAATGTATAATTTTAATTTCAGTTATGCTTTAACTCCTGCCATTTATATCTATTATGTATAGATAGATACATAGATAAGTAGGTAGATACAGGTATATAAGCATATTTAAACAAATATATAAATACATCTATCAAAGAGAATTTTCATTTTATACTTAGGTCCATAGGTTCATAGGTGCATACTAGGCTAATGGCCCTGGGACCTTTACAAGCCTAGCCCATAGGATTACCCTGGCATAATGCCACCCGACCTTAGTTCCCAGTGCCTCTGTCAAGTAAAGCCACTGGAGTGATCCCTGGGGTGAATTTTCTATTTCCCATCCACTCATCAAGATTTCTCTTGAAGAGGGCCAGTTTGGTGTCTGCTTGACATGTATGGGAAGTCTATTCCATAGCATGGGCAGTTTCTGGATTATGAATCTGTCCCTCCAGCATGTTCTGTTGAAAAATGTAATGCAGTTGAGGTCTCTGGAGCATGTGATGCCGAGGAATTGGTATTTCTTAGAAATAGCATTTCTAAAAAGAGCTGGGTCAGATATGGCTTTGTAAGTCAAGCAGAGATCGCCTCTAAGTAGGCGATATGGGACAGAAAATAGCTGGAGTTTTTTTTAGTCTGTCCATATAGGACAAATGTTTAAGGCCTAGGATCCTCTTTGTGAGGTACTTTTGCAACCTTTCCAGTTGTTGCAGGTGTTTAGTGAGGTACATGCCAAATGGGACATTGTACTCAATGATTGGCCTAATGAGGAGAGACTAGAAGGAGTCAATGACCTCTTTCTTCCTGGATGCAAAACCCTTAGTAATGAGATGTGCCACATAGAAGGACTTTCTGACCACAGTGACAATGTGGTGGTCAAAAGAGAGGTTGCTGTCAACCTGTGTTTCCAGATCTCTTATAATGCCTTCTGTGTTCAGTGATCGATGTGGTAATTCATGGGAACTGGGTTTTTCCCCCAAAGGGGATGATGACACATTTTTTGGCATTGAGCTTAAAGCCATGGTTCTGACACCAGAAGTTGGTCTCAGTGAGGCCTTTCTGTAGGATGTCAACATCACTCAGGGGAGTTAATAATACCTCCCAACTTGCAATCATCTCTGAACTTTGTCAGCCAGAGTCCCTTCATATTGGCCTGGACTTCAGAGAAGTAGATACCAAACATGAGTGGGCCCAGGACTGAAACCTGTGGGACTCCACTCATGACTGGTTGGCAGTCTGACTTGGAGTCAGCTACTTTCACACTGTGGGTTCTACCTGTGAGCCAGTTTGCAACCCACCTAGTGATAGAGGGGTTGATGCCTAGCTTAGTGAGTTTTTCTATGATTCCTGAGTGGGGAATGGTATCAAAGGCCTCAATGTAGGCTGTATGAACCACCTTGCCTTCATCCACAGCTCTGGTGACTGACTCAAAGAAGTTGACCAAGTTGAGCAGGATGATCTACCCTTCACAAAATCAAACTGTGTGGGATCCAGAGTTTGGACATTCCCCATATCCTTGTTTATTAGCTACATGATGATGCGCTCCATAGCTTTGCATATCAGACTTGTCAGGCTAATGAGGCAATAGTTCCCAGAGTCTGTAGTCATTCCTCCTTTGTGGAGAGGGATGACCGTAGCAGTTCACCATTTGGTAGGACAAAGCCTGAGGTGAGGCTGTGATTGAACAGGGCACACAGGTGAGGTGCCAGTTCACTCTGTAGTTCATGTAGAACACAGCCAGGTATATAGTCAGGTCCCATAGAAGCTGTATTCTTGGCCTTGGACAGTGCTGCTTTAACATGTGTAGCAGTAATACTGGGTGCCTGGCAATCTAATGGTATTGTAACTGGTCCCTTGGGGTGGAGAGAGGGGGAAACCTGGCACTGACTCTGTCAGTATATTGGCAATAGCAGTTGGCTCAGTATAGGAGGTACCATTGTGCAGTAACTCAGAGCAGATCTGGGTATTGCCATGGAGATTATTTGCATAACTATAGAAGGCCTTGTAGTTGTCTTTACTATCTTCTGAAATTTTGTTTTCATAGCTAGCTTTAGAGGATTTGAGGAGAGATTTCAACTTTTTGTTGAGGCTGATAAGGGAGTTTTTCCACTCTTGGGACTTCACCTTATTCCACATCAGTTTCCTCCTTCTGTTGTAGAGTTTGTTTATGGCAGGGTACCACCAGATTGGCTTCCTTTTTTTGGAGGAGAGCATTTTGGTTCTTTTGGGTATGGCGAGCTCCATGCATTTGTGTACATGTTCGTACAGTGCCTTGCTGTATGATTCAGCAGTCATGCAACTGATCTCCATTTGCATGGGTGCCGTGAAGTTAGCCACCTCTGTTTCTAGGAGCCCAAAGTTAGCTTTGGAGAAGTTTTTCATGGTGGTTACCTTTTTTTGGGGGGGGGAGTTGGGGTGGGGGATGTGGATTTCTAAGGTGATTAGTTTGTGGTTGGATGTAACCAGGGAGGAGTTGACTATTGGTGCAGAGCAATGGTCGCCCATGTTAGTAATGACCAGGTCAAGGATGTTGCTACCTCTAGTGGGGATAGGAACGAGCTGGTCCAGGGCATTGGAATTAATGAATTCCAGAAAACACTGGGCAAGTGTATTTGTAAATGAGTAGTTTTCCCAGTTAATGGAGGGGTAGTTGAAGTCACCCAGTATGAGGGGTGTTAGGTTGGACCCTAATATTCTCCAGGGTGCTCAGGAACGTGGAGTGTGAGTCTTGGGACATGGTTGGGGACCTATAGCAGGCTATGACCTGAATTGCTCTCTTACCCAATGTTAGCTGCACCTGAAGTATCTCAGATGTGTTATGTTGGGCTGCTAGTCTGGAGATGTGCGTATCCTTTATGAATATGGAAACACCACTGCTTTTGGAGTTTCGGTCCAAGTTCTGGGGGCAAAAGATGTGGAATGAGTTATAGCCTGGCAGAGCAGGGGTCCTTTCTGCTGCCTTGAACCAGATCTCTGTTATGGCACAGATTGTCGATGTTCTCCTTTTTAAGGAGTGCTTCGAGTGAGTGCTTTTTGAGATTTGGACTTCTAGCATTGAACAGCATGACCCTCAGATTGCATTTGTTTATATCTGTTATGGTGGTAATTTGGTTTTTGGAACATCGCTTAAAAAAAGCACTATAGGGGTGGCAAGAGCCTTGGCCAGTATCTGGAAGCCCAGGGGTGACAGATGCAGGCCATCTCTGGCAAAGCATTGAAGTCTGTCAGTCATGTCATTCCAGGCAGACAGATACTGGATCCCCTTAGAATGACAACAGAAACTTAGCCAATTGTTGAAATCAATCATTTTCTGCTTGTGCAATGGTATAATTCGAGGTGATGGTAGAATGCTGCTCAGGGCTAGGGTCATACCCATCTGGGCTACATAATCCAAGAGCTCTTCCATGTCTCTTTTCATGTATTTCAGGGAGGTACATGTCAGGTCATTCACATCCACATGTACAATAACAGAGTCATATTTGTACCTGTTGTTGAGGGACTTGAGTGAGTGCGTTATGTGGCAGATCTTGGTGCCTGACAGGCAACTAACAGTTACTTTCTCCTTATTCAACCTAGTGAGTGGGACATCAGTGTGCCTCACTATCGAGTCACCTATGACTAGTGTGCTGGGCATGCTGTTTTGCCTTTGGGGACTTTGGTTGAGTGGCATGCTGTTTAAGAGAGTTACGTGTCTCATTAGTGTTGTGTCGTGGTGGTCGAGTGCATTTATGCCTTGAAGGTCTCTGCTGTTTGGGTGGATTTTTATTGAGACCCTCCACGAAGGTGGGTGTGCGGTTTGTGTTTTTATGTGATGGCAGTGCTGTTGTGTGTTCTGGAGGTCTATGTGTTCCATGTGATGTGGTGCAAGTGTTGACTTTCTCCTCTTGACCAGCTATTCTGGTCTTGGCTGGAGAATGCGTGGCTTCCAATATGGATATATATGTGCATCTCTCACAAGTCTGAGTGTTGGGAGGTAACAGGAGACGGTTGTCAGTGTACATGAGGCAGTTGCTACATTGCCTCAGGATGCCCAAGTTTACCAGGTTAATAGGATAATGCACAGGGAACTGACCTTTAGACATGCTTGGAGGGGTGGGCATTAATAATAAGTACTGGAGCTGTTTCCTTATAGAATGTTTAGTGCTGGTAGAACTTATTTGTGCTATAATAATTGCTACAAGAAGTCTGGTAAAGTGCTAGACTAATAAGTTAGTAAAAGTGCAGGAGAGGAGAGAACTAGTAGATCTAAGGGAAAATTTGAAGAGCAGACTTTGGCACCACACACAAGCTTACAAACAGTCCTGTATATAGCAAATCTGTATCTGGACTAGACTAATTACAGGAAAGGTGGGAAGAAGAGCAAATGTGAGCTTTTAAACCAGAAAGTTGAAAGAGATGGAAAAACTGCCGAAACAGCCATTAAACTACAATTTCTGGGCCAGATACCACTCCTCTTGTGGTAGATAGGCTACCTAGTGCTTACCACTCCCACTGATAAGCTAGAAGACTTCCCTCCAGCACAGAATGGCTTGGTGGGCTCAGAAGCTTACATACAGTTTTGGATACAGTAAATCTGTATCTGGACTAGACTAGTTACAGGAAAGGCGGGAAAAGCACAAATGTGGGCTTTAAACCAGAAGGTTGAAAGAGATGGAAAAACTGCCTAAACGGCCAATATACCACAATTTCTGGTCCAGAAATCATTACTCTTGTGGTAGCTATACCTTGATATACCTAGCTGATTTGTATCTAAGCTTCACTTTAAATCATTAAACTAAATCAATGCTTTTTTAAAAATGGGAATGAAAAATGCAGAAAGTGTCACTCATTTTATAAGTGTACTGTGACAGATTGTGCCAGTTAATTATAGATCCTTGAGCTCCAGGTAAAGAGATGAAACACATGAAGAATAATTGTCTTCTCTATATCCACGTTAATAACCTAATGGAAAATACATGTGTCAAGACTGCTATGAGTACATTCATATGCAGTTGTGGTACTCCACTATATATTTTCTGATACATACTTTTTAAAAAGATAAACACTAAGTATATTTTGGGTACGTCTTAAAGATCTGGTTGTCGGATTTTCTGCAATATTAAAAGAAGAACATTAGAATCTGTCGGGGAAATAACATTTTTCCAGTTCTGCAGTGACTTATAATTTCTATTACATATATGATATAGTTAGTAATGAAGGTCATTGACTGAGACAATAATTAATTCTACAAGCAAATTTAATTAGAGCAACCAACTTCATTCGATGAATACACATATACAACTCCTTGCAAAACTTGCAATGAGCTTTTGATATTTATACAAATTAAGTACTAATGTAGTCAAGAAGTAAGGTCATTGACTGAGCAAGTAATTACTTGTTCGAGGATATTGCATCCCTCTCTACGCGCACACACCACACACACACACACACACACACACACACATACACACACACACACACACACACACACACACACACACACACACACACACACACACACACACACACACACACATGCGCACATGCACGCACACACGTACACACACGCACACGCACACGCACATGTGCACACACACATACACACACACACACGCACACGCACACGCACGCGCGAGTGTTTATGCTTGTAAAGCAAGATGTTACTATGTACAAAAATTTAAATTATTTCATTTCTTCCAGAAGTATTGTAGAAGTCATCTTGATACAAGTTGCTGAAAGCACTGAAAATTATATTAAACTGTGCCTTTTTCCTTGGTTGTTATGACACATGCAGAGGAACAGGGAGAGAGAGAGAGAGAGAGAGAGTGAGAAAGAGAAAGAGAAGCAGAGGGATGGCACTCCCCTCTGTGACATTGGTGACTGTGGTTTAATTATCAGTACCCTTCTCCGTGACACTGGTGACTGTAGTGTGGCTATCAGAACTCCACTCTGTGACATCGAAGGCTGACATTTGATTATCACACTACTCTCTGTGACACTGTTGATTAAAGTTTGATAATCAGTATCCTCCGTGACACTGGTGGCTGTGCTGCGATGATCATACCCCTTTTTATGACACTGGTGACTTGAGGTTTTATTATCACTACACCTCACTGTGACTCTGGTAACTGTGGAGTGATTATAACTATCCCTCTGTGTGACATGGGTGACTGAGGTTTGATTATCACTGCCTCTGTCTGTGACCCTAGTGACTGTGGTCTGATTACCACTACCCTTCTCTGTGACCCTGCTGACTGTGGTGTGAGTATCACTACCCCTCTCTGTGACCCTGTTGACTGCGATGTGATTATCACTACCCCTCTCTGTGACCCTGGTGACTGTGGCGTAATTATCACTACCCCTCTCTTTGACCCTGGTGAGTGTGGTGTAATTATCACTACCCCTCTCTGTGACCCTGTTGACTGTGGTGTGATTATCACTACCCCTCTCTGTGACCCTGGTGGTTGACGTTTGATTATCACTGCCTCTGTCTGTGACCCTGGTGACTGTGATTTGACTATCAATCGGTATTGCTGAAAACTATCCTGTGAAGCATTAGATTGAACAGCCTGAAGCCAGATTTCAACAATTTGGGTGCTGGTTATGATTTCTCCCATGTCTATAATCTACTTGTAGAAGCCAGTGAAGCAACTGATTCAAGTAGAATAAATAAAAATTATCTACAAATGGACATATATGTCGAGATATGTGCTTCCCACAATCACGTTATAAGTGGGGTAATGTGGAATGAGCCAGACATGTATACAAAAGTCTACATCCCTTTACAGTGACAGTGATTTGTCATCTCTCTTTTAACTGAGATACAGAAGGTTGTAATTGAAACTTTTGAACTATAATCATCAGCCTACTTAATTAAATTGCAGTAACATACAAAACTTTACTCAACAATTGTTTTAACAGTAGGACCATGCCCACGTTAAACAACTGTCTGTGGTGGCTGTACCCTTATGCCCCTGATCCCTAGATATATTATTTCAACAGTCATGCAAACCCAGAGGAAAGGATAACTACAAAAATGCAATAAACTCACATTTTCCCTTCACCTTGAAGTTGCACCACCTCACTATAAAGTACAGCACCTGCAAAAGAGCATGCTCTGATATATAAAGGATTAACAGCATGTAAATAAGATGAAGTATCTCTTGTTTTAGCAAAAGATGGCACACTAAACAATAGTGTTCAGACACTGTAACTGTGTAGGGTCAGTGAAATGAGGGGTGTGTCTGTTTAAGAGGAAGATGGTGTCATTATAAATACATCATTGTCTCAAAAGTGAGATCGTTGATTCATTCTTGAACTGCTGAACAGTTGGAGGTAGAGAAATATAATTTGCTTGTTGCATTTTGTTTGCTTTTTAAGCAATAAAGTCTCCATTTCCCTTTTCACCCAGCTACCCCATCTGAACCTGTTGGAATACTATGTTCATTCCCATCTGAAACTGTTGGAATACTATGTTCATTCCCATCTGAAACTGTTGGAATACTGTGTTCATTTGCAGAAAGATAGTCCAGCTACGACCATCAGCAATTCTCTCACTGCAGGATGATTTAAATCTGAAGGCTATGGCTCCAGATATTTCACTGATTCCTTACTAAACAGTTGTCAAGGAGCATAAAAAGATTGTGCTGCTTTTGGGCATGGCACAGGGTAAAGGATTTGATGACATTTAATACCTTTCCTTTTTCAAGAAAGGATATGGAGAAAATGGCAACACTAATAGATAGTTTTAGAAATTACCATGAGCCAATGAAAAACTTACCATTTATTTGTTGTTTACTTTTTTCTTTCTTTACAAAGAATTAGTGCACCATGAATGCTAAAGCTGCTTATGTTAACCAGGGTTAGTAGCTCAACAGGTGGCATGCTTACTTTTGATGTTGTTGAAGCAGAAAGCAATGGGCTCTATTCTCACATTTTGTGGGTAGATTCATTTGGTGGTGTCAGTGGTTCAGCAGTTTTCCTTTGATGCAATAAAAAAAAGTTCTGATTTCTACTCTCACACCTGGTGTTTCAGTTCATTTTTCCAAACCTATCACTGTGGAGCAGCAGAAGTATGTATGTATGTATGTGGATGGCTGCACTCCTGAGGCGACATGGTCCCATCTTCCTGTATTGTTAGAAGTTCCAGTGGATGCAAAAGCTCTGACAGGACTTTTTGACAAAGAAACACCTTTTTTTAATAAAAATTATACCATGGCACATATCCATATTTTACAGTCTTATTCTGCCCATATTTTAACATAATACACAATAAAAACAAATCAGAGAAGAACACAGCCACATTATAAAACATCTAACAAAATCTGCCACTTCATAAGTAATGCCACTCAGTTCAAATGTCACTGTGGCACCCTCCTAAAGGTCAAGTGGCTTCCCATTTAAGGTGGTAAACTTGTTCCTTTGCTCGCTTCTTTTCAAACTCATACACCAAGACTCCCCCTCCCCCTCTCTCCTCTCATGATGAGAATAATCACCTCCATACTAGCCCAGCTACAGAACTTCAATCCACAGATCACAGCTTTTCCATTCTTGCCCTAAACTCTAGAAATTACTGACACACCACTGACACCAGTTTACTGATTCAACAGATTAGTATAAATAACTGTGGCCTTAATTCAGACATTAACTCTGAATATTTTCAGTACAAATGTGAAAACATTAACCATGTCACACAGCCCTCCATTCCCCCTTTTAGGCCTTTGCTGCTTGTTTAATGAATTTCTTTGTCTGGTTTACATAACTCACAGCTCTCCTCTCTGTTTTCTTCTACTTGCTCCCCATTTTCCACATCAACATTGATTTTCCTCCTAAACACACACACACACACACACACACACACACACACACACACACACACACACACACACACACACACACACACACACACTACACTTTACCCACTCCCCTCTTATAGTCCATGATCTACAATGCTCTTTTATTTTCCTTTATTCTCCACTAACACCACACCATCCAATCTCTTCTTCTCCATCTCCATCTAACTCACCTGATTTATTCTCCACCTCACCTGCACACCATTATCTACTCATCATGCTGTTCCATCGCACTTCAACCGTTTATCTAGATTAAAACTTCTAGGCCTTTAATATGGTTCATTTCTGTTCCAGTCCACAGTTTCATGATATCACTTGTAAATATGTACCCCTATGTATAATATATTTTAGTAAAACATGTAGTCTAGTTGATTTCTCTGTACAGCCTGTGCTTGTTTTATGTATTGCTCTCTTATCTCACTAGCACATTGTATTTTAATGTACTGCTTGTGTCTGTGTTCACTTTTAATGGTTAACTATGCAGATTGGACTTGTGCTCTCTTTGCTGTTACTGTTGTTTGTAATTTAGGCCGAGCCTGTAACTGATCATACCTGATCAGTGCTCTACCTCAGTAAACAAAATTCAGATAAAATAGAATAAATAATGCAAAATTAATTTCATATTTTTAAAAGCCCCATCATAGCTTATCCAGTCGGCGTAGCACAAATGTTTTCTATATCCCATTATTTAGAATACAGTACAAATCCAGATATGCCAAATACATTTTATTAACATCTTAGCAGTCTTTTCTTGCTCTTTTTCTAACACATAATCATAAATGCACACAATTTATGAACTTGTAACTTTCTTCATCCTTCCCTATTTATTCATACTACAAGTTTCTAAAAAGTTCAACAACCTTTTGTATTTGAAAACACAAGTTTCGCCTTCTCTCCCCTTGACAGTTCAAAAAAGAGTAAGCTCTCTCCTATATTACTGCATATCTCATTTATGAGTTAACAGGTAACTTTCCATGTAAAGGTCTCCATAAAATGTTCTCTAAGATGGAACTGAATTCTACCCACGTGAACTGCTTTTTTAATTGTTTTATTTGTAAAGACAACTCTTCACAAGGTTTTATCTCTTAATATTTCTTCATAAGTATCCCCTTCCATTTCTTTCTTGCCTTGTAATTTCTGTCCTATAATCTCTTCTCAGTTCAGATTTTGGACTGATAAGCCGTATACCTCGTCTTTATTACTTGACATTGTCATTTCTTCACCTGTAAGTCCTGGTTTAAAGAGCCATGCATCATAGCTATATATATATATATATATATATATATATATATATCATGACAGGTCATAGCCCATGTTCATCCCCTTCAACTGTTAGGATTATCTGCCACAACTGTTAGCTAGGTCAGTACCTGAAAACATTCTCAGGCTCCAACCCCTCCTTTACTCACGTAATACTCTCCACCTTCTCTTACCTCCAGATCTTTAATGTGCCTCAGAAAAGCAAGCACCAACAAAACTACATAAATCACACAGTTAATCGCATACATTCCCTTCAGAGCTCAGCTGGCAGAGGATGGAGGAAGGTAGATGGGAATTTTGAAGTAGACGGGAATGGATCATGAAGATCTGTCATTATGACAAGTACATAACTTTCATATCTTACATGATCCATGTCAGCCATTAACACAGAGTGACTGGCTCTTCTGCATTGGTGGTACCATGATAGAGTACCTCAGATAACTACAGACCATATAAGAGGTTTTCATTATGGTTAAGGTTTTTACCTCCCAGGCACAAAGTGCAGGGTTTGATTCTTACCTTTGAGTGAAACTGGCTACTCTTAAAATGGCCTATGAGGACAACTAGCCTAGCACCTATTTGGATAGGTAATTGAAAATTCACCCCTGGTCTGGCACCTATGCCTCTGATAGATGCAGTCAGTTATTCATCCCTTATATAAAGCAAATTTGTAGGTCACATTTAAGTTGCACTGCTAGATTTAAAAGGGCCCTACATCTGTGAAACTATGACTCAAAGCAGCCCAGACATAAAAATCACATCTGCTAATAGTATCTTGAAATAATGCAGAGAAGTCCAGGTCACACATGTACAAATACCATCCACAAAGGCATTCCAAAAGAAAACTTGAAAGTTATCCATTGCTCTTGCAAAGTGTGCCTTAGGCTGTTTAGGCAAGTCTTTATTATTCTTATAGTAGCAACAGACAATGCATTTAGAAAGCCATTAATATATTTGCTAGTCCAATTTGTTAGGTGTATATGCCACAAAAAATTGATCACCTTTTCTATTTTTTTTATTTGGGGGGGTTGTCAGTGGACATCCAGACAGTATAACAGATAGTCCCTGATATTACAATACTGAGGACAAACACATTCAGATTAATTGGTCAGGGTATATTTATCTCAGTGGCTACTTTCAATATGAAAGAGGGGTTAAATCACATAAGGAAATTTAGATCTCAAACCTTGCTAATCAGATTCCATTCTCACTAAATTAACAGGCACTAAGAATAAAGGCTTCCAACTTAAGAATTTTAGATCTGCTTGCCTTCAAAAGTGGCAAAGAAAACTAGAGCTCTAAGTACAGCACAGGTGACCTGAGCTTAGCTAGCAACTTGAGCGCTTGACAGAATATGCAGGTTGGCTTGGTTCACTTATCCAGGAGGGGAGTGATGGTTCCCACCCAGAATCCACTGCTGCTCTAAAGACAGGCCTTCAGATGGAGAGTGGACGTCCATCATTTTGTGGGAGAACTATGCTGGAAAAGACATGGGTGGCTGCCTAAGCCAGTGAGAGCAGTCCCTGTTGGTAGATGTGGAGAATCAATTAAGTGTGAACTAAGAACTTGTGGCATAGGCAGCTCTTGGGGGTGACAGAGCTGCTCACATCACTACTGGGGGCAGGGTTAGGTAAAAAAAAAAGAAAACTTCTCATTACTGGGATGTCAGCCAGTGAGAGAACAAGTTACCCTTATGGCTGCATCCATCTTAGCCCTCTTGACAGGGAAGAATCTGATCAAGGGAAAGCTTGATGGTCATTAGGGATGTTGGCAAAAATAATACAAAAATAAAAAGGGATTTAGCATTGAATTGAGGCACTTTTGAAAGGAAGTAGGATTAGCTTTTCTCACTGAAAATAAAGAACTAGACTGCAAAGAGTTCCAGTTCTAGGGAAATTAACCAAAAAATAAATCTTATCTACTTAATTTTAGGTCTTAAGTAGTGCAAAGCATAAAGCTACTAGGGGCAACTTGGTCTCTAAGATATATCCACTCCACTTAGAATGGGTTTCCCCAGCAACAAAGAGACATGGCATTTCCCATAAAAACAGTGAAAGCTAAAAATAACTGAATAAAAGCTAATCTGCAATGGTATCAACAAAGCAGCTTGGTCTGTATGGCATCTCCTAGCACTTAGAAGGAGTTGTTCCAGTAACAATGAGACATGTCATTCCCCATATGAATGTTCAGGGCTAATAATATCTGAATAATGGGCTCCTTTGTAACAGTAAAAGTAAAGCAAATTTATCTGTATGGTATCTCCTTTTCACTTAGACCTTCAAAATCCTGAGACAAGAATCATGAAAGTTTAGAAACCTGAACGTCGATTTTTACCAGGGTAAGTAAATACATGGCCAGCTGTAAATAAAACTCACACTGAGGTAAGAAAAACCCACCTAGGTAAAGGGCTATCCCCACCACACACCCCAATGTGTGGGCTGCATCACCCACATTCCCCCTAAGTAAATATACCAACTCCAGGGTTGCACTACAATGGAGAACAGGGCATGTTGGCCAAGTGTTTACTGACCCTAGTAAAATGTTGATGTTCAGGTTTCTGAACTTTCGTGTTTTTCATCTCTGGATTTTGAAAGTTAGTCATCTGGGAGTCAGGCTTTAGACGTAAACCCTATAGCTTATGTATGTAGGCTGCTCAGAACTGACTGTATAAATACTATCATGCTTTGCCTATGGGTTACGTTTATCAAATGTACATTCCTTAATTGCTGCATTTATTATATAAGAATCAAGTCACATAGCAAGTATACATTTGCAAGAAGGGTTTTAATACTTTACCTAGTACTTTTGTCATAAGGGATTCTATTGTATCACACATAGATTCCCCTCGTATGAGACTGGACAAAGAGAAGATAATGGTTAGTTGCATATCTGGAGCTAGGATCTGTCATATCACTCACACACTCCTCACTTCACCACAGGTACCAATATGATGCTATCAAAGTCCATGTCAATGTGAATGACCTGAGATGTACCACACTAGACTATATGAAAAGAGACATTATGGATGTCTCAGAATATGTGCCACAGACTGGTATGAGCCTTGCATTGAGCAGAATTTTACTTTCACTAAGGATGATGCCACAGTACGCACAGAAAATGGTTGACTTTAACAATTAGTTTAGTGTCTGGTGTCACTCCAAGGGGTCCAAGCTAATATCTATCAGCATGGGAGTATATGGCTAACAGACCATGTTGCTTTGCTAAGGATGGTCTGCACTTATCCCTTCTGGGCTTTCTGATATTTGCTAAACCTTTATCTACAGCTTAGTGCCTTTTTAGTCAATGCCAAAATGACACAACTACCAACATAGCAAAAAATGTAAAGCAACCGTAAAGTGTTACTGCTCTATGCTAAACAAGAAACTCTATACTCTACAAGGTTTCCTCCCTCGATAGAATGTGGACATCTGCGCTGTTACAGAGATTTGGTTTAAAGTCACAGAAAGGACTCTAGCAGTGCAAGGCTACAGTGCCTTCCACACCTTTAGGCCAACAGCAGCACAGACAGGGATTAAAGGTGGAATGTCTTTATATGAGTTAGCAACAAATACAACTCCAACTTGATTAAACAAGATAATGCCCTGAAGTTTATCTATGTCTAGGTTTCCATAGACATGGTTCCTTACCATGTCCTGGCCAGCTACAAGTCACATTGTGTGATCCATGAAGCACAACTCTTACCTAGGCCTACAAAAGGAGATTACCACCCATGGACAACTTTCTTAGGTCATAGCATATCTTTCAAACCTAATGTATTGCCCTCAGAAAATGAAACATAGACTTTTGCTTCTCACTTTATGGTCAACCATTGGATTAGTATCCTGTGAGAGTGTAGTAATTCTCCAAAATGCTTCATTCCTTAAAATCTAGAGAATCTGTATGAGTCATATTTGACAGGTATGGTATATTGTAGAGATGTCTTCTGTTTCTTTGACTTGGTAGCTTATAGTGATTTCAAAATAATTCTAGCTAGCAATGAACTTTTATTCTCTCTGTCTTATCTGACCTTGGAAATTTGCTGGTGCTTTTATGTTCACTCTGTCCCCTTCTTTGAGTACAGCAAAAATGTCCTGCATTTCTGTAATAATACATGTTTCTTCTGTAGATTAATTTTAACATATCAAGAGCATTCATTACCTTTTTTCTATGATTGAAGTAATGTAGTCAGTATCTTTAATTACAGCCTTGTAAAATAGCTATCCCTTCTAGAGAATGTTTGTATTTGCATCACCGTTGCTTTTAGGTTAATGAGGGCTTAAGCCTACAAGCTTGAATTTCCATCTATTAGAAATGTTATAAAATTCTATACTCAAAAATTGTGAACTACCTTCTCATATAACCACTGCTGGTATGTCATAATGAGAAAAAAATGCAAAAGATAAATAAATAAATCAATAAATAAATAGTAACAAGCTTTATATTAAATCCAACTTTCTGTCATGGAAGCCCTGGTATTTTGTGTGGAATCACATCTTCTCTGGTAACATGACTAAGGAATGTAGTGAAAATCTCACAATTTTAAGCCATGATCACTATACAGTCTAACATTCTTGATCAGAAAAGAATATTATTAACTTTTCATTTGCATTTAACCAAGCTTAAATGTGGTTCATATATTTTATGAAGCATTGCATGTCTTATCTGATGTGAAATAATGACCTTTTCAGTTATGAACAGCAGTCTTGGTACTTATGACGGGTCATCTGCATACAAATAGTATGATCGAACATTTTATGTAGTTAAGACAGTTTGCTCTATACAATTAGCCAGTCACAAGAACTAAGCAAATACTCAGGCTGTGGTCTTAACCATATCTAAGTGAGCATTCTTCATTAATGTTAAACTAAAGGTCTGGGTATCATTAACTGATGCATGATTTTTTCCTTCTGCTTTGCTACCCTATAAAGAAGGTCACTTTGCACTTCTACCACCCAGAGTATTTTGTTGAGCTATACATCTTTGTACTGAGACTTTTTTACAGTTTAAATAATTTGCTGGAAGCTCAGATAGATTGGATCCTCCCATTAGGTTACCATAGCGATCTAGAGAGCTCACGTTCTTCAACCACTAAGGCAGCCACTGGGGCCTCCATATTCTATACTTACCCAAGGAAAGGTAGCTAAGTCCAACAATACTATGATCCTTCCTTACTTTCTGCTACAGGTACAGTCATGTTAGGCTAGGAGGAAATCTTTTTCTTTCTTGTTTACCTTAAACATTTCTTCTCTTTAATATCTGGGAGTCTGTCATCCTTTGCATGATCTTCTATGACATTTTTGTCAAGTATAGGTTTCTAGAGGTTTACTCCTCTCTTAACAGGTCATCCCCCCCTCCCCTTGCTAGGATTAACATTTTTGTAGGTAATTTTATAGTTTAACTTTGCAGGTTGTCTGTCCACACTAAGACTTCTTTCTGGTGTCGGAGTTCTCTGTTTGTGTACCAGCAGGAGCAGTAGTACTAGTCTCTATGCAATTATCCCATGTCATTGTTCTCTAAAAGTCCTTAAATAAGAGAACAACATCCTTTAATAACATTATTGCTAACTTAAGACACAATGGATAATGGGAAAAGAGGTTTTCTATATTGAGATTGTATTTCAAGTGGTTCTTTATTTCCCCATGTATGCAGATGACTTTTATGGACTTTGAGGAGTGGATAATTTTCCTACAAATATGCTGGCCCTTGACCAAAGGGATTACACTGAGGGAATCTGAACAATCCTGCAGATTATTACCATCTGCTTTTATTATGCATTTCATCAGTTTAGCCATGGCACAATAACAGAAAGGAGACCCCATGAGCCTTGAAGTCACTCAAGTCATATTCCTTGGCCTCACCATCCCCTCTTACACCTCAGGACACCTAAGACCTTGTGTCTACCTCCTGTAAAAAACTGATAATATTGCCCTAGGATTCCACACTTATAACACAGGACAAGAGTGAAGATTCACTTTGGACAGCTTATTGGGAAGTTTTTTTAAACATGTTTTTGTAACACAGTGCTCCCTTCTACTATTGTCACTGAACTGTCTGTATGCTGATGGCTAGCTCAACATCCCCACATTTAATGGTGGATGATAACACCTTGTTATATCTGTTTATGACTAGAATTTCTAGATAGCACCCTTACTGCTAACTCCCTCAGGATCTAGCCAGTATTTTAATAATACATTTTAATTGAAAAAGCTGAGTACTTACTGTCTTGGATTTTAAAAAAAGATCCATTCAGGGAACTTATGGGCCTGTGTTGCTGGTGTCACTCCCACTGTTGTCAAGTGATCTCTTTTGATCTTAAGAGCCTTTGGGGGTACAAAGCATTAGCTGGGCTACTGACTTGCCTATATCCATAATCTCTTCAGCAGCAAGGCAGCTGTTCAACTGTTGACATATTCTTTGTGGCTCATGAGCATACCATCACAATCACTTACTGCTGTGGAATTATCACTCAAAGGCAGATACAGGTAAAACAGTTTCATCTGTTCTCATTTCCTATCAGATACAATAAAGAGATACAACCAACACTTCTTAATTTCTATGAAATTATATTTTATTGTAGAAGGAACTCAACAAAAGAGCATGAATAAAAAATAATACAAATAATAGCATGTCTGTAATATAATAGTGGTGCAGTGGTAGTGTTATTGCCTTACAACAAGAGGTTTGATTCTTGGCTGGGGTGCCTTTTCTGTGGAGTCTGCATGCCCTCCCTGTGTTCATGTGGGTTTCCTGTAGGTTCCCTCCCATGTTGTGAAGGCATGCATCTGGAGCATTTCTCCTGGGGCCTCTGCTGCAAATTGGCTTCTTTCCAAGTCAGACTTTGCCAGTAAACAAATGTTAAATAAATAACACTTTCTGTATTTACTAAGGTGGAACCATATTTATGCCTTCTTACCATCAAAGAGCACTACAACTTGCTGTATTTCTGTGAAATGGTACAGTCATGTCACTTTGTCTTGCAAGTGTCTGTGCTGTAACCCTGGCTGACAATTAAAGTGCTGTAGGCAGACCTAGACTGATTGAAAAGAGATCTGGAAATTCAGGAATTCATTTACGTTCTAACATTTGAAAATGTTGGCCAAATATGAAATCTTTCTGGTAATAACTGTCATATTTATTTACACTTAGTTGACCAGGTTAGTCCCACCAGGCCAACAATGTCTTTTCAAGGGAGACCCAAGGTGGCACTTATACTGACTAGCGGCTACCTTTTTCAATAGGTGCCATTAGATCTTTGCTGCCACCTGTGCTACCACGAACATAGGCAGATTGGAACTATATTTAGCAGCTCAGGAGTGAAGCACTCCTCCATGTTGCACAGCAATGTCTGTGAATTGTCTTCAGGACATTTTATGAAATTTCTGCAGTGTTTCCATATAAGTACAGATTTAGATTTCTGTTTTCTTCAATGTTCACAAATTAAATGGTAATAGTAGTGAAAGAAGATCTCTAACAGATTTCTGCAAATCTACAAGCTGGCTAGTGCTACATATATAACTGAGTCTCACAGCATCAAAGCAGTCAACATTTTGAAGGTCTGTTTATAACATTTAAAAAAGCATATGCTTTATTTTTTACAGTTATGTAATTTGTTTGAATATGATAACATATACCTCAGTTTTGAAGGTCATTATATTCCTGTTTTCCATATTACTTTTCTTTGTAAGATTTAATGACTTTCTGTCTACATTATTCTCTTGAACAATGTTCAGTTGCTGAGGGAAAATTCTGCCTTGTACTACAAAAGTCTAGATTACCTCAAAGAGAATAGGGATTTCCAGCACTGCAAGTATCTTGCTTTTTGCAGCTTCAAACAAACACCAGAGCAACTTTTTGAGAGGGAAAACGCCAACAGAGAGAAGAAGAAGCTAACTTTGACAAGCCGAAATTGAAAGTCACTGTGCCACAATGCTGTTCCTGCCCGGCAGAATATAGCTCTCAATCAAAGGGTTAGTGTTCTTGAAGAATGAAGGCACAGTGAAACATCTAGACTCTCTGAGGGGAGTTTTCCCAACTGATTTACTTCCCAAGAGTCCTAGAATTGCTAAATATTAATGTTGAGTATTGCATTAAAGATGCTGGTGCTATTTCCCACAGAGGTTAGCATTTAACCAAATTATTTGCATTATATTTTTTATTTTAATTTCAATAGTATTTATTAACATTTTGCAAAGCATAACAAGCAATATAAATATTTACACTTATCTGCATCTGTTAATACTTTTTAAAAACATCTTGCATAATCTCTAAGGAAAGGCAGTTGGAGGCATCACTGCTGAAGGTGAAAGGATTCAGCATAAATACATTCACAGATCACCTGAAACTGTGTACAAATTCCCATTAAATTCATCTTCTCACGTTGCAATGTATACCAGAGCTTCATGTGCAGAGTACAGTATCTGTAACAATATCAACAATTACTGCAATAACAAAGTGTACAAAATGCATACAATCAGTGCGGGACACTTTTATAATATTCATCAGCTAATTCCGTTAACGAGGTATTTTGCTATTCTTTTCACACACATATTGATTTTTCTGTCTCTCCAAAAATACTTAAAAAGATTTATTTTGCTGTTACTTTCTTTTTTATTTCGTTAATCTCTTTTTAAAAAAAGTACCACAAGTCACAAGTTGCTTTTGGCTGAGTTGTTGGTGTTTCTTCTGCTCAGATTTGACCCAGAGCTTCAAAGTATTATCAACACCTGCTGTTATCAGTAGTACTTTTTGAAAAAGAAAAGTTCAGCTTACTTTTCCAGCTGGCTATGTACTGTTTCAGATTAGCAGTTATTTGAAAATATTTTACTGTCTTTTCACCTGGTCTTACTGAAACAGACTTAAATATTTGCATTACCTTATCTAACAGAAAATGTACTGGACATATCAGTCATTCCCTAGAGCCCATCTCCAATGGCTTTTCACACATGCACACACACACACACACACACACACACACACACACACACACACACACACACACACACACACACACACGCACGCACTCACGCATGCACACACACACACACACTCACGCATGCACATGCACACACACACACGCACAAACACACCCATGCACGCACTCACGCACACACACACACACACACACACACACACACACACACACACACACACACACACACACACACGTATATGAGTCTACTTCTAAATTTTGAACTTTCACAAGTTCAAATTTCTTATGTTTGAGACCATAAGATCGAACTTGTGAAAGTTCAAAATTGAAAAAAAAACAAAAATTCAAAAAAACAACAAAACAAAAATGCACTTTATGTTTTTCCTGCACCCCCCCCCTACCCCCGGTAATTAAATATACCAACTCTGAGATTGCACTATTGCATTACAGTGGGGAAAACAGTAAATATACTGTTCCATGCTGTACAGCGATCTCCATTTAAACTGTACAAACTTTCACAAGTTCAATATTATGGTCTCGACCATAAGAAATTTGAACTTCTGAAAGTCTGAAATTTAGAAGTAGACCCATATATCCCTCTCTCTCTCTATATATATATATATATATATATATATATATATATATATATATATATATATGGGTCCCCTACAGAAGACAGACAGTTCACAACACCGACACCCACATCACTGACATCAAAAGCCCGACACATGAAATAATGACAATGGGGAAACAATAAATCTCCATAGTGCGGAATGGAAATATTTCCATTCCTGCACTGTAGTGCGATCTCGGAGTTGGTATATTAAAGTTATGGGGGGGGGTTGCAGCTAGCAGAAAAAAGGAAATGTTATTTTCCTTTTTTCTGCAGTAGTCTGTAGGGGATATATATATATCTATATATATATATATATATATATATATATATATATTTATATATATATATATATATATATATATATATACTGAAAACTCAAATCACTGAAAATGAGAAAACTTCATTACACTGAAAACTCAAAATACTGAAAACACTTCAACACATCAACTCCAAGATTGCACTTAGAGTAGTGAAGTATATAAGTAGCAGGAGGTATGTGGGGCACAGCCCCCACATGGGGGGTGCAGGGGAGCTTGGCCCCCCTGCTTACACTTGGTGGAAAGTGCTATGATTTGTGTTGTTTACACTCATTATATGTATGATATGTGTTTTCAGTGTTTTGAGTTTCAGTGTTTTGAGTTTTCAAGATTTTTAAGTTTCAGTGTTTTGGTTTCAGTGTTTTGAGTTTCAGTGTTTTGAGCTTTCAGTGTTATGAAGTGAATCTATATATATATATATATATATATATATATATATATATATATATATATATATATCTATATATGAGTCTACCTTACTTTGTCAAAATCCCATATTATCGAATCTCACTTTGTTGACACTCAAAATATCAAACTCCCACTTCATCATAGCAGCAGAACAACAAAGAACTTCCCAGGGTAAGTAACGTGTTGTGCATGACAGTGAACTTTGCCCTTTTCCTCACTATAGTGCAATCTTGGAGATAGTATATTTAGTTTGGGGGTGTGGTGGATGCACCCTAGGAATATCTTCATAGTTCCACTGCTTCAATGAAGTGGGAGTTTAATATTTTGAGTTTCGATAAAGTGAGATTCGATAATATGGGATAGAGAGAGAGAGAGACAGAGATTAGTGTGAATGTGTGTGCGTGTGTGTGTGTGTGTGTGTGTGTGTGTGTGTGTGTGTGTGTGTGTGTGTGTATATTAGGTAGCCATGTTGCTCTGTTTGTATACCCTTTCACCCTAGCTCAGTGAGGCATGAATCGCAAATTTTCTGTAGTTCCTTCTCCTTAAGAAATTGCAACTTCAGTACTCATTGTGTCCTTTTTCTGCAACTAATCTAATTCCTTTCATATCTGTACAAGCTCTCCATCTTTATTTCATGCCTTTTTTTCTGTCTGCCCCTACCTGCAATTTAATTTGCCTTCCTTACTTATGTTTTAAGGTCTTCCTTTCCTCACTTAATACAAATCTCATGTTCCCATTAGTGAGTAATTTTTCCCTTACTAAGTCCAACTGTTAGTTGTAACACTGCCCTTACATTCCTCTTCTGCATCCCTCTCGATTACTTAACTATAAAGAAGTAGATAATCCAGCAGTTTTTTTATTTTTCTGGTGCAGAATATATACTATTGTTGTATCTGGGTATTTCACAAACCTGTCTCCTTACTTTGGTTAATTAAATACGTTTATAATCTGTCACTGGGTTCCCACATATCCAGCATGAAGTTGATGTCTCCAGCCTTTTTTTATATATTCCCTTAGGTATGTTACACCACTTGTGAAGCAGTTTAATTTGAATATCATGTGTGGACCCTGACGACCGTCCAGGATTCATCCCTGGCTTTGCCCCTATTTCTCTTCTCATCTTTTCTCACTAATGTGCCTCACAAAACTCTGAGCATCACAAAAACTTGCTTTAGCTTCCCTCCTTCACAAGTCCTTGTATATTCTGCCATTCCTTTCCAGCTTCACTTCTATTCATACATCCTTAACATACACCAGTCTGCCTCCTTCTGCTTTAATCCTAGTATCTCTCTTCTCCTTGTAATTTTTCTTTAGAATACTCCATTCTAATGTCCTGTGTGTCAACCAGTCTCCTTCTTGCAAGCTATAGTTTGTCACACTCTCATAAATTCCTGCAGGCTTTGTTTCTCTTCCCATTCGATAATAACCTCAACAAACCATAGACCCCTATCTTCTCATTCTATCAGATTATTCAAAAACGTTCAGTAAAGCACTAATTTCAGAAGAGTTCTAAACCTCACTTTGGGGGATCTGCTGAAGCTATTATCCCCTCCTAGTTTTCTGTGTAGCTTTTTAGTCATCACTGTTTGCATTTTCCTTGCTAATTCCTTACACCACGTTCAATTACTCTCCTCACATATCACCAGTCACATTCCTTCATTTATCATACCCCATTATTTGTTTGGATTAAAACATTTCTGTAGCATATATTTTACAGTTAGGCATCCCCAATTAACCCCCTTTCCTTTCTGCTCTTAACGTCTATCTTCCGCATTCACCATTCCCTCTCCCGACAAACTTGACACATATTTTCTAGATCTCTGCTATTTACTGTGGGATTTTTCCTTCCTAAAGCCTTACTATGTATTTTGCCAGAGAGGATATAAGTATTCTCATGATGGTTGTCTTACCTTCTATCAAGCCCTCCCTGCATATCTCTCCAATATAAATGTAATCTTATGCAGTGCTCTTCGATTCCTTTTCTGTATTTCCCTCATTGTCCCAAACACCATCACCTCCATAGTTTCATAGTTTCATAGTATAGTACTAGGCTATCTGCCCTAGGGCATTTATAAGCCTAGCCAAAGTGTATGTGGCTTTCGCCACCCCATGTAATGATACAAAAGTGTACAATTTAAATTAAATTTGGTTTACTGTGCCTCTATCTAGCAATGACACAGAGATGACCCCCGGGGTAAATCTACGATCACCCATCCATTCGTCCAGATTTCTCTTGAAGAGAGTCAGTGAGGGGCTCTGCCTAACATGGACAGGTATCCTGTTCCAGAGTGCGGGAAGCCTCTGAGTTATGAATCTGTCCCTCCAGCATGTCCTATTCATATTTGTGCTGAGATTTAGATCTTTAGCTCTCGTGGCTCTGCTGGATTTGGATTTTTTGAGGTGGAGCATGTCCATTAATTCTGAATTGGACATGGCCTTGTACATAAGGCACAGATCACCTCTGAGCAGGCGGTATGCTACTGAATAGAGCTGGAGCTTTTTCAGTCTGGCAGCATATGACATAAGCTGGAGACCCTTGATCCTCTTGGTAAGGTACTTTTGGGGTCTCTCCAGCTGCTGCAGGTGCCGGGTGAGGTACATACCAAATGGGGCATTGTACTCAATCATAGGCCTGATAAGGGAGGAATATAAGGGTACAATGACATCCTTTGATCTGGATGTGAATCCCTTCATGATAAGGTGGGCAAGGTAGAAGGTCTTTCTAACCACTTTGGCGACGTGGGTGTCAAATGAGAGGTCACTGTCAACTTGGGTCCCCAGGTCTCTGATTACTTTTTCTGTACTTAATGGATTACCACCTATGTGGTAATTTGTGGGTACTTTGTTTTTCCAAAGGGGATGACTATACATTTTTTGGCATTTAGTTTAAGGCCATGACTCTGGCACCAGTTGTCTGTTTCTGTGAGGCCCTTCTGGAGGATGCATGTGTCAGCTGGTGTGTCGACTATGGCACCTAGTTTGCAGTCATCTGCGAACTTTGTCAGCCACAACCCCCCTATGTTTGCCTGCACATCTGAGAAATAAATGCCGAACAAGAGGGGTCCCAAGACAGAGCCCTGTGGGACTCCACTTGTGACTGGCTTTGAGTCTGACATAGCTCCAGCTATTCTGACTTTGTGGGTTCTGTTCTTTAGCCAGTTTGCAACCCATCTTGTGACAAACAGGTTTACATTTAAGCTGTTGAGCTTGTCTATGATGCCTGAGTGGGGTATTGTGTCGAAGGCTTTTGCCAGATCCAGGTAGGCTGTATGAACTGCTTTGCCTTCATCGATGGCTCTAGTGACTGTTTCAGAAAAGTCCACCAGGTTTAAAAGACAGGATCTGCCTTTTACAAAGCCGAACTGGGTAGGGTGAATTGTCTATAGGTCCCCGATGTCTTTGTTTATGAGTTCCATAATGATCCTTTCCATAGTTTTGCAGACCAGGCTGGTCAAGCTTATGGGGCGGTAGTTTCCAGGGTCTGTAGAGGTGCCACCTTTGTGGAGTGGGACCACTGTAGCTGTACGCCAATGTTCAGGGATGTATCCTGTAGCAAGGCTAAGATTAATGTTAATTAAATGTTTCTCCTCCTCCTGATTGACGTATGTATGGTTTCCTTTTATGCTGCATTCCAACAGATAGTGGAGGGAAGTGGAAGAAGTACCATGACTCCATTCTAACCTGCCAGAACAGATTGAGAAATGTTAGCACCATGCTCTCAACATAGAATAACAACAAGTAGTCATCTGTAGATCCTCAGGTGGAGTGCCTTCTCTGCAGAGTCTGCATGCCCTCCCTGTGTTCACGAGGGTTTCCTCCTACATTCTGAAGACATGCAGTAGGTGGACTGGACACTCTAAATTGGCCATAGGTGTGACTGTGCATGTCAGTGTGTAGTGTGGAAGAACTAACAAGGCAGGGCTGGCCACTAAGCGGTGTAAACCTTAGCTCTAGCTGATTATCACTGGTGAAGTGACACCCTGTCCCCATGTGCAAAAATGGGAAGGGGTTGTAGACAGATGGCTCTTCAGATACGAAAATACTGCTTATTATGGCCTTTTCATCCTAGTCATAAATAATTTCCTTACATTTAGACTATTTTTTCATTGGTAACAGAAATAGGGTTGGTGGCATGCATCTCAACCACTCCATATGTGGCAGAGCACTGTAATATTAGCTTTAGTTTTTATCTGTGCTACACTGCTCTGATTTGTCCTTATACAGCTCAGATTTCTGCTCTTCCACTGGCTCAGTTGTGCAGCCAGTTAGAGAGGAACTCATCTAAGGTTATACAGAGTCATTAGACCAACAAAGTGCAACTGGAAGTCCACAGTTTCTTTAAAAACTGTTCCATGTCTAAACTGACATTTATTGTGAAGGAAGTGATTGCAAACTGAATTGTGTGCTGCCCTTAGAGTACTCTGCTTTGTCAACAATTCTGCTGGTTAGCTTACAACTCCATTAGATGCTAGATTGCCAGCATATGCTGTTCCATTTCTGATGCTGTTTCTGCCTTCACATGCTGTGCTGACCCTGCGAGTAAAGTTAAACAAGCTTTGAGATACAAACTTTTTTAGTTAAAAAAACACTTCACTCTTTAGCTTAGGACAGAAGCTTGTGGATTACAGTGAGATATAAGACACCAGATCTGATCGCTATTGTGCTGGAAGGAGTTCAGCTCCTCTTAAGATATCACTGTGGTGTTACTTCTATGCTGCCAGAAGCCTGAAAGAAATCTTAAATACATATGTTATTGCAGGCACCCTAATGTTTATGGACATCAACTGAGTTTGAAGACCCTGTGTTTGTGAATCATAGCCATACTATCCACTTATGCTGTGCTGATGACATGAATAAAAAGGCCAAAACGTGCATGTCCACAGCTAGCAGGGTTTGGCTGTATTGGCCTGAATGTAACCATAAAAACTTAAAAAGTGAAAAAGTCATGGACATTCAGAAGCCATGTAGCCTAAGCATTTGATGTCCCTAAGGGGTCATTTCCCTATATCCTATGGGCCTCCATTACAGGAGATTCAAGGTATCATACAGTGAAAACTGTAGTCTGGCTGGGTTTTCCCTTCCAGTTTTTACTATATGGTTTGTCTGTGTGATCTTTCTACTCTTTTTTTTTTTGTGTGTATGTGTGTGTGTGTGTGTGTGTGTGTGTGTGTGTGTGTGTGTGTGTGTGTGTGTGTGTATCTCTCTCTCTCTCTCTATATATATATATATATATATATATATATATATATATATATATATAATGTTTTTTAAACTGTGTGCAAGTTTGGTGTGAAAGATAAGAAAAGGGATTTGTCCTATACTGCTACTCTACAAGCTGATTAAATACCGTATTTCCCCAAAAATAAAACCGGGTCTTATACTTTTCCTACCGCCGAAATACATATTAGAGCTTATTATCAGGGGATGCCTTATTTACCCTCCCACCCCGTACAACAATCTACATTTATTCATTTATTCATGTACAAAAACTGACATTTATTCATGTACACAAATCGACATTTATTCATGTATACAAATTGACAATTATTCATGTACAAAAATCGACATTTATTCATGTACACAAATTGACATTTATTTGGTACTTTTCTGTTATTGGGCAACAGTTCTAGGGAACACGTTAATAGTTGTTTGAGAATTCTACATAAACAGTGCAACAAACATTTCAACTTCAGAATATCTACACCTTGGCTTTCACAGTGCAATATTTCATGCTTAACAGAAAGTGCAGAAAAATCTCAATACATGTGTATTGGAGGAGGGGAATAAAATAGGTGAATAACTGCCACTTTTTGAGTGGTGTTGTTTTCTTTATTCCTTACCCAAACCATAAGAGAAGAATGATGGAAAGTCATACAAATGAAGTCTAGGAACTAGTGGCCTTACTTTGTAATTACCCCTTGATAATGAAATGTTACCTTAATACAATGAAGTCAAAAAAACTGACAGTAGCTTGCTGGCAGCTGAAAGCAGAAGCAATCCATTCTGTTGCCCCAATAATGGAAAAGTTATCCAAATAAAGTCATGTCATCTTCTTCTGGAACATTGTCATAAGTCTCCAACCCCCAAATTCCATCCTGAATTTCTTGTGACTTCATTTCCTGTAGAACCATTGGCCTCAATCTGTCATGCCTAGCAATAGGCCTCTCCTTAAATGAGCACTGCTTGTCCATGTAGCCTGCTTGTAGTGCATTAGAAACACAGCTGGCAGTGATTTTGTCCCATGAATTCTTCACCCAAGTCATGACCTCTTGCAGGCTAAGTTTCACAAAGTTTCCATGCTGATTTTTCTCCATTCTATTTTCAAGGTAGTCATTCAGTTCCTTACGCAAATGGTCCTTGAATGGCTTGTTTATTGCAATATCAAGAGTCTGGAGGTAGGCAGTCATTCCTGCGGGAATCATTATTTGATCTATTCTTCTCTGTGCAAGGAAGTTCTTCATGTCTTTAGCGCAGTACGTGCTGGCATAATCCCAGACTAGCAGACCTCTTTTGCCACCTCGCAAAACAAGTGGCAGCATTACATCGACCCACTTCCTTAAAACTCCTTGTGTGCACTTTATCGGTTTCAAGAATGTAAATGCCTGAAACACATTTAATCTTATCTTTCTTTCCCTTACTAATGGTTAGAGGTGGGGTTTTCTTTCCATCTAGACAAATTGCCAAAATACAGGTAACAAGTACACTCTCATAACCAGTGAAGGGAATATAGATTGATGAGGCACCCTCTGATCAATTGTTGTTTGAGATCCTTGGCCCATAAACACTGCAGTTTCATCCATACCAATCATGTTGAAGAGTTGGTATTTAGAAATGTTGATTCCATCAACAAAGGACTTGAATGCAAGTGCACGTTTAATAACTTCAGTATCTTCCAGCTTGAACAGTGTTGTTGATCTTCTAAGAGACAGTTCATATCACTGAAGGAAGCCATCCAGCTGATGTTGTGATGCTTTGAATTCTTCTGGGAATATTTCTAACTGTGGTGCTATTGCAAGGGCAGGTGCTTGAATATCAGCCCTGCACACAACCAAAGCCTTTGCTCTCCTGTTAGCAATCCATTCACAGATGATGTCGTCCAGCTCAGGAAATAATGGTTGCTGACCTGATCCCACACTTGCACTTCTTAGCATTTCCCTCGTCCACCTGTTGACTGAGGTTATCATACTCTGCTCTGCATTTTCGGACCATTCAGAGATCCAACTTCTTCTATTTGCAGAAGGCCATCAGAGTCTTTCCCCGGGAGTCCTCCATGATTCCTTTATTGTACTCGATGGAATAGCTCTTTCTTTTTTCACTCATCTTGTCTGGGGGGGTTAATTGAAGACTTATGAGACAGGAGTGGCAACAAAAATGGTGATAGTTAAGAAGACACAACCACACCTGTTCATTATCAAGTGCACATGTTTTACATGCGTTGTCTGTACTTTGACCAATCAAAGTAAACTTGCCAGTGTTTATGGGCCAAGAATCTCAAATGTCAAGTGTGAGTGAGGATTAGGGTTACAGTAAGAATCGTAGAGGACTCCCGGGGAAAGAATGTTACGACTTTCTGCAAAGAGAAGTTGGATGTCCGAATGGTCTGAAAATGGCGAGCAGAGTATGATAACCTCAGTCAACAGGTGTCAATAATATTATTATTTTATAATTCAACACGTCCATCATGTGTTGTTGACAATCTTAACTGGGGCGGGGTAGGGCTTATATCATGACCACCGTGGAAAACCATGCTAGGCCTTATTCTCTGGTTACGTCTTATTTACGGAGAAATATGGTATGTTACCTACCTGAAAAATGTGGAAATAAATACAGTTTTTGGGTCTCCCCTGGTAAAAGGCTACTAGTTTAGTGGGACTAACCCAGTCAGCAAAAGGATAAAAAAAATAATGCCCTTTTTAAATAAGTGTCCTCAAATACCTGTAAAGCATCTGATTTCAGTATAAGAAACATTCTGCAACAGCTGCTCCTGAAAATGTGTATAGAGTTAAGTTTTGTCTCAAATATACTAACGCACCGTATTAATGTCCCTCACATTTTCTTATATAACATGTGATATACCTTTGGATGGAATTTTGCTGCCTCTCCTTTTCCAATATGAAAATAATTGCTAGATTAATGAGCCATGAACTAGCGGTTTCCTGCTGACCTGGAAGTGATTATTAAAACCTTCACCTGCAGAGTATGTACCTCTGTTCAAGTTATTTAATTGGGATGGAGTTCCTTAGTTACCACTGGAAACTGCTTCTGTTTTTAAAACAAGGCACTATCAAGCAACTAAACGATAGTTCATAGGTTCATTATGTAAATTAACCTGTTCATTTGCTGTTTTGTGTGTGTTGTAATGCTCTGAGGTTTGAAGAGCAGTTTCTTAAGACAGCGGGTTACATTAACTTCCTCTGCTGGTTAAATAACTTATTCATTGTTAACCAGTTGCCAAGTAGCATTTGCAACAATATGGTATGTCATCATACTGGCCCTCCTCCCAAAAATCATGAAAAAAAATGTAAAAAAAAAGTCATTGAATTTGTATGTCTTCTGCCAGCTACCCTATTGTTCAAAGAATAGCTCTTAACCTTCCATTTCAGGCAAAATGTGGAACACAACAAAAACTTCAACTAGGATGTTCACATCATGGTTAATAACTGTTTCTCCTTTCTTACAAAAATTATTTTGATGAATTAATCTGAGTCAGTATTATTTACTATGGGTATGTGCAAAAAAATTCTAAGCAATGATTGCATGATATGAGGATCAATGGGGCAGGGGAATAAACATTTACTGCACCCCAGACAACCCATGTTCAACTAGCAGCATGAACTTTGGAATGACCAGGTAGGGGAGGAAGGGACTAAGTGGCCAATGTCAGTTTGACCATCTCCTCCTCATATTCTCCCTCACTACTGCTCAATCAACTTCATCTATGAGGTAAATAAAATCTTTGGAAACTAATTGTAACATGCTGTTTGACAAAAGAATTGTAACTCTTAAAATGTTATTTGACAAAAAATGCTATGTGACATTTTCCACTTGATATAATGCTAATTCCTATGACTTGTATAACTTTGCTGTCTCTGTTAACTCTTGCATTGTACTACTATGTGTCCTTATGTGATTTAATGTGGAGCTTTTCTCCCCGGACCTCCTCTAAAAATGGCCAACTAGCCAAGCCGGAATTCCCCAGTAAACAAATGTTAAATAAAATAAATAAATAAATAAAGTATCATCTAGGTAGCACAGATATAATGTCATAGAACCAGAAAAAATGGGTGTAAGCACATATGCCTTCCCCTCCACCATAACACTGTGTTAGCAAATAGTAGCGAATACTAGAGCTGCTGATGCTCCCATCACCACCCCAGTAATCTGTTTATAACACTCATTTTCAAAGAAGACATAATTATTGTGTAAAACCACACTGCACCAACAGATTGGAGTGTGGCATGTGGCAATTGTTCTTATTGTATGCTAGCATGGCATACAATACCCATATTTTGTTTCAATTAACACCAAGAAAATCTTTGAGATCACATCTTATAACTTGCAGTAATTACTGGATTATATACATAGTGGTATGCAGGCTGCAGCACATTTTATTTTGGTCAGACATAGTGAACAAGAAAAGATATACCCCAGGATTCACGAATCCTCCGTGTAAGACTAAATTAGTCTTACACGGCAGTCTGAGAGTAAGATGGCAGTGCGCCATGCATATTAATGAGGCCGCGCTGCCTCAACTCTAAGGCTAACATGGAGCATTCACGAGTGCAGAGGGCGTGTTGGACTGCCGAGCAGTCCAAAAATCTACACCCCTGCAAGTCTCTCAATTGGGAAATGTCAACTGACATGAGCAAGTCCGCTCAAGTGTGTACATACCCAACACTACACTCCACCACATTCTAAACCCCTGTACAATTATAAAATGTAAAACTTTAAATTTTTTTTTATTATTCCCGATATAGCTGCCCGTATTTGCACGTGTTTGCGCGGGTTTGCCCATTGCTTAGCTACAGTTAGCAGTTTAGACATCGAAGAGGATAATAAAAAACAAATTAAGCAAAATAGCAATAGTGTAGTGGTCTGAGTAGTGGTGTCTGACCTACTCACCAGTCCGAGGGATGCCTGTGGCACTGGTGAGATCATGAGCTAGATGGTTCCAGGCTTCCGCTTTGTATTGGGTGCCCTGGAACTGGCCCTGCAGGAGTCTCTCCTCATGATTATGGACGAGGAGCCAAACCATTACTTTTGACTCCTCAATGCCCCAACATTGCGCTCAAAATCGACAACCCTCTCCAACACCGGCCATGCTGACTGCAGATGGGCGCTACAACAAGTTATGGCAAGTATTCCCGCCTATGGAGCTTAAATATGCCTCATTTCCTGCACTTATCTGTGATTGGCCAGTTTTGAAAAAACTCAGCTGAAAGCACACCTGCTTAGCAATGGGTAAACTTCCATTGATATGTATGCGTGTGTAGAAAGTGTATGGTCATGAAATGCTGTCATGGCTTAGTGGTTCAGTACTGTGATTATGGTGTACAGTATCCCGGGTTCGAGCCCTGTCATTGCTTTTTATTTTACTACTGGCCAGACTGGCTAGAAGGTGTGGCTGTGTTTAGCCAACTTTGCTCAGCTTTGCCCAACGTTGCTCGACGTTACTCAATGTTATGCTGGTTTGTGCGGTGCGCAGCTACGAGGAATCTAATTTCGCAAGTTGGCGCAATGCGCAACGTCAAGCAAACCATGCTCTGTTTGCGCTAGTTGGCATGATGTGCACCTACACGCAAAGCGTTTGCGCTAGTTAACACAGTGCTCAGCTACGAGCAATTACATTTAAATATGCTTAATACTGGTTAACTTTGCTTTGCAGTGTTTCACATTGCTTAAGATATGTTACTTATGCATCTATCAGTATGCATAACCATTTCACATTCTTAGATATATATATAAAATTAATTCACTACTACATAAGCCATTTCAATACTTTTTACAAAACCTTCAATGATAAATGTCAGGAATTATTTTTATACACAGATTTCCTACTGAAAATAGAAGGGGGAGTGGTGGGACTCGAACATGGAATGCCTCCTCTTTGTGCAAAGGCTCTACCACTCCGCTATCACTATTTTCCTTAATTTGCATATTTTTTTCTTGTTATCCTCTTCGGTGCTGCTAACTGTAGCTAAGCAATGGTCAAACCCACGCAAACACATGCAAATACGGGCAGCTATATCGGGAATATAAAAAAAAAATAAAAGTTTTACATTTTATAATTGTACAGGGGTTTAGAATGTGGGGAGTGTAGTGTTGGGTATGTACACATTTGAGCGGACTCGCTCATGTAAGTTGACATTTCTTGACTGAGAGACTTGTAGGGGTGTGGATTTTTGGAATGCTCGGCAGTCCAACACGCCCCCTGCACTCGTGCATGCTCCATGTTAGCCTTAGAGTTGAGGCAGCACGCCCTCATGAATATGCATGGCACGCTGCCGTCTTACTCTTAGACTGCAGTTTCCGTGTAAGACTAACTTAGTCTTACACGAAGGGTTAGTGAATCCTGGGGGTTGATTTTTATGTCATTTTTCATGAAATTGTATCTTATAAATTTGAACAACAATTGAGTTGGTTTTAAATTATGCTAATGTAGCTTTTACTGGTTTGTCCTTTGGGTTTGTTGGTGGCCTAATCAATGCTATGCATCACATTATTTGAGTATCTGCTGTCATCTTTACTGTGTTTTTTTTAAACCTTATCCACTCTGGAATACCTGTTGCATGTCTCTCTCGCCCCCCTCCCCTCTGTCTCTCTCTCTCTATAGTTTAAACAAGCAAAAATGGCAAAAAACAAGAAGTAAAAACGTTCCTAATCAATGCCCTAAAACATAACCTTAGAGCATGCAACATGAAAACAATGTTTTTGCAGTGGGGTTGTGTCCCATCCCCCTCCCCTACTGATTAAAATTCTAACTCCAAACTTGTACAATACTCTGGACATTGGCACAAAGTCAGCTTAAATTCCACCAACTTACCATTGCCCACAAAACCCTTTAGCATCCTACCAATACCCCTAAACTATCTACCCTCATTATCCCCTACAACAATCTAAAGACCTTACGCTCATCACATAGATCTCTTGTAAATATTTGTAAATCAAACAACAGGGCTGGGGACTCTCTTTTTTTCTAATACTGTTGGAAGATCCTGGAACCTTCTTCCTTGCGAACTTTCCTCTGTTCCATCTATGTCACTCTTTAAAAACAATCTGAAACTTTCCCTCAGAACACACTGGCTGTACCACTGTACCAAACCTGACTGATCTACTACCTCTCTTACTTGGATCTACCTACCCTCCTCTTTTCAGTAGTCTTGTTCCTTTTCTTAGTAACAACTGACCTAAACCTTTCTAAATATTTTTACTCACATCCTCGTAATTTCATTAAGGGGACTAGTTTTACTCTTATACTGTATATTACAGCTCCTACTTTTTTTTTCTTTATACCAACTTGTTTACTATTATGTTGTTTAACTCAGCTGCTATCTTTTTACATGTTGTATTGCAACTACATTTGTATTGTACTAATTATACCTGTATATTTAGCACTATGCTATGAACAAACAACCTCTGTGATTATTTCCCTGTTCTGTACCTGCATTGTTCAATATACAAATTAATCTTTTGTATAAGTGATTGTATTTTGCTTCCTCGGAGCTTATCTCCCCAGGCCTCTACTGAAAATGGACATGTATCCAGTTAGACTAGCCCGGTCAACAAATGTAAAATAAATAAATATTCACCAACCACAGAAATGTAGCAATCTAACCCAATCATCAACCATTTCTTTTATAGTCTAAAGTATGCAGCCAAACAGATGTTGACTTTAAAGACAGTCAACGTATTTAATAAGCATACACACATAAGGATTCATGGGTAGATACTAGGCAATTGGTCCAGCAGACCATTTGCATCTTAATCACTGTTATGTCCGCAGCTTTCTCCCTAGGCCAACCAGAGCTCTCCTTTCAGAAGTATGTAAAATACGGAGTAGAGGTATAGGGCCTTAAGTTGCTCTGTGTGTCTTTCTTTGTGAGGATATGTTAAGATTTTTGTAGTTGCAAGATTTTTCTGGATAGGTACTTGCCAAAATGGATGCTGTATTCCACAGTGGTCCTGATGCAGAAGGAGGACAGATGAATAATGACTCCTTTTGACTTGAAGAATATGCCTTTAGTACTCAGCTGTACTAGGTGAAAAGATTCATTGTCCACAAGTGTGCCCAGATCTCATGCTTGCCAAGGGATACATTTCCTTGTTTATAAGTTTCATAATCATTTGCTTCATTACTTCACAAATAATACTAACAAAGCTAATTGGTCTGTAGGTTCCTGCATACAATACCAAAACAGCTATCTGATATGCCTCAGGGTCATACCCAGAGAAAAAGCTAAGACTGAATAGGCTTGTGATTGTCTCAGTGTTGTGGTGTTGCATACTGACTAGTGACAAAGCTCAGAAATGGCCGGCATATACTTGACTAGGAAATAATCCAATACGTCATCCAGACTCAGAGATATAGTTTTCTTAGTTTTAGAGAATAATACTATGACTAATTTGGAGGTAATCATAAAGGGCAATGCTGAGTGGAAAGTGTGAGGGGGTGGAGAGACATAGAGGTGGAAGCAAAGGAAGAACTTTGAGCTAAACTTGTCCACTAGCATATTTGTGATTTCCTTGGAACCAGAGTGAGTTCTGCCACTAGATATGAGTTCAATGGAGTACAAAGTATTGTTTGCAAGATTCCTAATGTAGCTGAATAATGATTTAAAGTTGCCATTAGATACTGTAGTGATATTTATTTCATAATTTGCCTGGCAGGCTTTGATCCCGTGTTTTGTTTTGTTTTATTCATAGGTTCATAAGTTTTTACTAAACTTACAGCTAAGTTGACCACCAAGAAGCTCAACCACATCACCCAGTACAGTGGGAAGCTAACAATGTCCTCCCTTAAGTAAAGTGCCTCCACATATCCCAGATGAAAATTTGCCATTACTGACCCAGTCATCTAGACTGGGTTTAAAGGTTGCTAGAGAAGTGCTTTGCTTGATAGGTAATGGTAGCCTATTCCAATAATGTAGGTACCTGTCATGCCATTTGGTTTTGTTGTTGGCATAGTACAGGTATTAGGTTTATCAGAGATTTATTTAGGTGAAGGAGGTCAAAGAGTTCTGGGTCATTCTGAAGCCTAAACAGGCTAACCAGAATTACCCCTCATGGCTCTGTATGACACCAAGTAGGGGGATAGAGCTTTTAGTCTATCAGAGTTGCTAAAGGTACTGAGACCTGAGAACTTTTTTTGTAAGGAAACATTCAAGTCTCTCAAGCTGGTTTAGGTACTTAGTGAGATACATTCCAAAGGATGCATTATAAGAGGATTATGATTATGTCTGATTATAACTTGCGTATTATGTGTTTGACACATGGAAACCAAGAAATTTCTCCAGAACAAAGCTTGAGAGGTAAATCTTGGCATCCATGTCGACAATACATAAATTACGATTGCACAGCCAAACATA
The DNA here is from genome assembly GCF_019279795.1 of Protopterus annectens. Lineage (NCBI taxonomy): Eukaryota > Metazoa > Chordata > Ceratodontiformes > Protopteridae > Protopterus > Protopterus annectens. The sequence continues at coordinate 1,206,090,103 of NC_056728.1, forward strand.
ATTCTTTGTAGTGCATGGAGATTTTTCTCCTCCATATGGTACCTGTTCCAGAAAAATAAAATAAATAAATGTGAAGTGTTGCGCCAGCTTTGAAAGTAAAGCAGTTGGGAAGCACTTTTCATTTTTATGCATTCCCTGAGTAAGGGAATCTGATGGTTCACAAATATACTTTTAGTGGCTGTTATGTTATAGACAGCAGACAGAAATGGAGTTGAAATTAACCCATTTGATGTGTTGCTGCTATTTATTGGCCAGCACTGTGAGCTTTTAGTGGCTAGCACCAGACATGATCCTAATAGCACATAAGTGGTCCTAAACAATTGTTAAGCACCCTTGTTAAATGCCCTTTTAAGTGTCGTTAAACTTGGGTCTTGAGCTACTGTAGCACAGAATCAGGATGTCTTTTAACTGATATATTAGCATAATCACAGCACTCCGTGCACTACCTATACATTATATCCACCGATGAGCCTAATAAGGGATGAATAAAGTGGAATTATAACTTCTTTACACCTTGATGAAATTCCACAAAGAATAAGTTGTGCAAGGAAAAAGGGTTTTCTAACAATCACAGAGAGATGATGGTCAAAGGAGAGTTTGTTATCAACCTACATACCCAGGTCAAATTTATGTTTAATGTTATCTGTATGGTAAGCAGTAATGATACTAGATTAACCAAAGGAAACTGTGCTGCATTTCTTGGGTTTGAGGTTAACACCGTGACTGATACATCATGCACTTCCTTCATACAGCTCTGCTTGGACAGTTTGAGTATCAGAATGGTATTTGATAACCATCCCCAGTTTGCAATCATCAGTAAATTTGGTTAGCCATAGTCCCTTGATATTGGTGTTTATGTCACAAAAATATATATCAAAAAGTAGGGGGCCCAGGATAGAGCCCTTTGCGATACCATTGGTGATGTTTTTCTTCATAGGGAAAATACTCTTTAACTAAAATGGTATAGGTTCTCTTTGGTAGTAAATTACCAACTCAGCAAAATATGTATGGGTCATTGTTGAGTTGGAGGACTTTACCAATAATATCAGCATAGGGGATGGTATTAAAGGCCTTGGCTTGGTACAGATAAGCAGTGTGAACTGCATGTCCCTTATCCGTAGCCTCAGTAACCCTTTCAAGGACTCAATGAGAATGACCAGGCATGATCTGAAGCCTAGCTGGTGTGTCTCCACGAGAAATAAGGTCACCACTATAATTGCCTATTAGTTCAGCTATAATACATTCCAATGTATTACAAATAATACTGGTGAGACTTATAGCCCTGTAATTCCCAGGGTTAGTAGAGGGGCCACCTTATACAAGAATACCATACCCTTAAGGATGGTAATGGTGCAAAAGGACTGAAAATGATTTTTAAGGCCAGTAGTTTTTCTTCTCTAGTTACAGAGTTTATTTATGCTGGGGGAATACCACACTGGATTGTATTTAAACTTAGCAGTGTGCTTATAGCACAATGAAACAGATGCCTCTGTGCACAACCTTAGGAGAACATAGAAATCTGTGGTATATGTGGCAGTTTTAGCGAAGGAATCTCTTGGAGAGAAGAGCACTTGAATCTCATTAGATCATCATCAAAATGGTAAGAAATTAACCTTGATAAAGTCCCCCAAAAATGTAAGATTTAAGCAAATCTGAGATTTGGTTCTAATGGAAAATATTATGGTATAATGATCTAATTAAACTAGTGATGGTGTAATAGTAGGTGTGGAATACCTCTCAACTATACAGATTTTTGCAGAATGTCCAGATTTTTTTCTTCATATTTTTGGTCCATTTTTCATAAAGTTACGTTTTTTTTCTGATAAATTATTGGTAAATCATTAAAGACTGAAGTTAGAAAATAATGCCAGACATTTCAGTTTCAGACTTCATACCCTTCAGAAAATGTATGTGAATGCAACACCTGTTATTCTATTAACTTTCTAAGTTTGTAAAAGCAATATTTAAAAATTGTCCCCATTTTTGTGCCCTTGTCCCACTTTTATATATAGCGTTGTCCAGAGTTCTTGCTCTAAGAGTTTGAGAGGTATGTTATAGAATATATTAGAAATAACTCATTTGAGTTTATTTGCACTCTACTGAATATGCATTAATGAAGTCCAGGAATTGCTGTACACAGTTACTGCCTATAATGCATGTTTGCCTTTTTATGGATTCATAGTTAAAAGTCACCCATGAGGATTTTGTTAGACTCACTACTTAGAGACTGTTGTTTGGTATGGTATGCATTGTGGATTGTGCAGATCATGGAAGGCATTCTGTAGCTGGCAATGATGTGATAGGTGGGCTTGCTTATAGATACCAGAATATGCAGTGATTCAAGGCCATTATCTTATTTTATTTTTCACAAAGTGATGGGATTGTGAATACATGTAGTTATGCTCCCTTTGGAGAGCAGGGGGACTGTGTATTAACTGTTCTACTAGCAGTAAGAAACTCTGGCAGACTCCCTTAAAGGAAGCTGTGGGAGTGAGCAGCCATCATTGTTAACAGTGGTGTAAAAGTGGGGAGAGAGATTGCAGGAGAAAGCACCTTCTTTTAACTTTGCAGCCGTTTGTTGTACTTTTAAATTAGTTTTTTTTTTTATTTTTAAAATTGAATTTGCTCTTGTCAATGGGGGCATTGTTGTAGTGCCCATTAGGAACTGGAGGGAAGTGTACATACCCCTGTTCTTATTATTTTTTGTGTATCACTTTTTAGCCAGTCTTAGCAGCAGGTGAAATGAGGCACACTCCCTAAAGGAGTTAGCAGCATTGTGGAAATGAGAAGAAGAAAGATAACACCAGAAAGCACCTTCCTTTAACCTTACAGCATTTCCTTTTATTTTTTATAATTGATATTTTTTTGTCCTGGATGGGCATGTTTGCAGTTCACCGTAGGACAGTTGGAAAGTGTACGTACCCTTGTTCCCAATATATTTGCTATATTACTTTGTAACCACTCTTCTAGTGGCAGGAGAATTGTGGCACACTCTCTAATGGAGTTAAAGGGAGCTGTAGGTGGGAGCAACCTACAAGAAGTGTAAAAAACAGTATGTGAAAGTGAGAAAAGAAATTGAACCTGAAAACATCTTTTGGCCTTACAGCATTTGCTATACTTTTAAATTAGTTTTTATTTATTTATTTATTTATTTTAATGAATCTTTCTCTTCTCATAGGGGTGCTTGTAGTGCACTTTAAGAACAAGGGACAGCGTGCACATGCCTATTACCAGTATTTTTTATATTCATTTTTAACCACTCTTCTAGTGACAGGGGAACTGCATCACATTCACTTAATGAGTCAAAGGGAGAAAGTGGCCATAAGTTTAAGTGGCTGTGCTGTGGCACATCTGGGTAACAACACAAAGACATGCTTTACACATCTTTGCTTGATTATTGTGGCCAGCGAGACAAGGGGTTAGAAACTGTTTAAATAATTGTGAACAAAATGGAGTAGTTTGATTAGCATTGCACTACAGACTTAATAGAAAGGGTATGTTTTAAGGTAATGTTTGCAAATTGTATTCAGAGGATAATGGCATCATTAGAAAAATAACTTGATCTATATAACATGACCAGTAATTACATAAATATGTACTGGTAACTGCCATGAGGTTATAAAATACAACATGACTGTAGCAAAAAGATGTACAAAAACAGAAAATGTTATCCTAATAAGTCCAGAGAATAAAATAAATGCTAAGGATAAAATTTTACAAAATCAGGAAAGCAATACGGTTATAAGTGACATAATTTATGTGAAAAATTGTAGAAAACCTTGGAGAGTTGACAGTGATGACAAAGAAGGTGGTAACAGCCTTATGAGTGAACAACGTCAATCTTTCATCCAGGAGACAGAAAATACAAAATCTAAGAAAAGCAATGAAAGGCAATGGGTAGTATGAGTAAGGAACATCACATTTAACTTTTAAATTAGAAGCTGATATCCAGAGAGGGAGAGAGAGAACAAGAGTATGATATCCCTTTGAGGCTTAACGTGCTAGAAGAGCAACACAATAATTTACTAGAAGAGCAGAGGGCATTAATAATCTAAGAACTTATACAAAAGAACAAATACCGTATGGGAGTTTTTTGAAGGTGGATGTATCAGAAGAGCAAGAAAGGAATGAACGGGAGGACTTAAGAGGTCAACAATAATTGAAGATCTTCTACACAGGTACAATTATTGACTACTTGAGATTAAATGCTGAGGGCTAAAAATACATCCCATGAATAAACAGAAATTCATGATATCTTTCTTGCCTAGGACAAGAATATCTGATATCAGAAGGAACATGTTTAGATTGTTAAAGAATAATTGAAAATATTCCATAATAATACTTTGTGGAGGAAATAAATATATAGGGAAGATCCAAACTGATGAAGTACTAAAGCAAGTGAAAGTGACTATAGAGCTCTGTTCAATATATGGTGTGAAGGTACTATTTAGTGACATTTTCTCTGCCTATAAGCATGGAAGGATTTATAAATTAACTGCCAGTAATGTAAACAGTAGGATGAATGATGTTGAAGTCTAAAAAAATTATTTGTCCTACAGAAGTATATAATTGAGCATAAGGAATATTCTGCATCTGATGGCTATCATTTAACTCACTCAGTCAATAACATTCTGAGTAATACAATATAGAAGAGTACCCATGACTTTTTTTTTAGGGGAGAGCTAATAATGTCACAACAAATGGATATTGTAAAAGACATAAAGAGAAACTGGTATTGGTGGTAGTTAATGCAAGATCTTTGAATGGAAAAATAGATGAGTTACATTTGTTATTCATTGAAGATGTTTACATAGGAATTATTTTTGAGATGTGATTTAGTAACTCCAACCAGCTATTGGGTACCCCAGGGTATAAGAAATGTCGAAATATTAGGAGTAAAGAGAGAGAGAGAGAGAGAGAGAAGAAGTGGAGCATAATACGATAGTGATGTGTAATACTGAATGTTTCTTAAATAGAAAATCAAAGTCATACCAGAAAGAAAGAAAGTATTATATAGCTGATTATGAGTTTATCATAAATGTCACTAAGCACTGGGACTGGAATAAGTAATATGAGGGGTTGCATATCCAAGATATTTGGGATTTGTTTTATAACACAAATTAATCTTTTATTAAAGATATTGTTTCAACAAAAAAGGAGACATATAGGTTCAGTCCCCCCTTGAAAGGATGCAAGTTTCAAAAAAGTGTAAAAGAAAATAAAAGGAGATGGAAAATCATAAATGAAAACTTGTCTTACAGAGATATTGAAATCATTAAACAAACTGTGCTAAAAATAATGTATTCCACATGAAGAGCTAAAAGGGAGTTGGAGAATATGCTTGTTGAACATGTAGTGTACAAGGATTTGTGGTACTTGCAGGTTTTGTGATGGTGACAACATAATTTCAGAGCCAAAAAGGATATTGAAATACTTTGCAAAAATATTTTCAAAGAATAGAGAGGAAGAAAAACGACTGATTGGGATTATTTATGATTTGAAGGATATTCATTCACACCACCCTTTAATAACTGACAAATTGCATTTTTTTTTTCTATTTGGAATCCCTCCTGCTGGGGTTGCTCGGCAACCAGTTCTAACCACCCATTCTCAGTGATAATTGCTACCCCCCTCCCCCGAGCCATTCTCTCGGGGGCTATATCAATACCCACTCCTTTGGGAGCCATCTTTAAAATGTAGTATAGTCCCAACCTGAAGGAGCTTCCCTTAGTCTGCTGTCTGTGCTCACTGTAAGTTTTTTATTTTTTTTATATAAATATGCCTTTTTAGCATTGTCTGTTTGCTGTTGTAATTTACAGGGATTTTTATGCTGGTTTATATTAGTGTTACATTCATTACTGATATTTAGAGTGTATAGTCTGACAAAACTGTGATGCTTTTTTTTTTACTGCTCATTGTATATGGAGAGCTTAGTGATTAATCCAGTGTGTATATGTCTGCTTACATATCTAAACTTACCTAGGAAGCTAGACTGGCTTCATAGACAATTTCCTTTTGATATCTGCTTCACTGTAGTTGCATTTAATATTAATAAACAGCAACATACAGTTGCTGTTTGTTTTGTACACAAACAGCAGAAACACAGCATTTGTTACAAATTTTAGCCAATATCTTACCTAACAGTTCTAATTGGTATTAGTTAGCAGAAACATACCTGCTATCAGTAAGGAGAAACATAGAGTTTGTTTATTTGATATCTGGTCTTTGAAAAGCTGAAACAGTATTTGTTACCTAACTACAGTTTCCATTGTATTAGTTAGCAGAAACATATAGTAAGGAGAAGCATACAGTTTATTTGGTATCTGAAAAGCAGAAATAGTGTTCATAGTTTCATAGGTTGGTACTACACTATCGGCCATAGGGCCTATACAAGCCTAGCCATAACAATTCTCTGGCTATTTCTTCCCACACTATTTACTTCCATGGACCCGTCTAGCAGGGCGACTGACATGATCCCTATTGTGAATTTCCTTTCTCCCATCCAATTGTCAAGGTTCCTTTTGAAGAGGGCCAAAGAGGCGCTCTGCTTGACATGTATGGGCAGTCTACTCCAGAGTCTGGGGTGTCTCTGGGTCAGGAACCTATCCCTCCAGCATGTTTTGTTTATTGTGATGACAAGGTTTAGATCCCTGGAGTGTGTGGCTCTGAGGGATTGGGATTTCTTTAAGTGTAGCATGTCCAACAGCTCTGGGTTTGACATGGCCTTGTATGTTAAGCAGAGATTGCCTCTGAGTAGACGATATGCGACAGAGTATAGCTGAAGTTTTTTAAGGTGGTCAGCATAGGGCATCTGCTTTAGGCCTGTGATTCTTTTAGTGAGGTATTTCTGTGGCCTTTCCAGTTGTTGCAGATGTCCTGAGAGGAACATACCAAACGGGGCATTGCATTCTATAACGGGTCTAATGAGGGATGAGTACAGTGGGACAATGACCTCCTTTTTTCTGGATGAAAAGCCCTTAATGATCAGGTGTGCCACATAGAAGGATTTCCTGACTGTTGTGGCGATGTGGCTATCGAAGGTGAGACAACTGTCCACCTGTGTCCCTAAGTCTCTTATCACACTTTTGGTGTTTAGTGTAGTGCCACCTATGTGGTAATTCACAGGTACATGTTTTTCCCAAAGAGGATAACTATACATTTCTTGGCACTGAGCTTGAGCCCATGGCTCTGGCACCAAGCATCTGTTTCTGTAAGGCCCTTTTGTAGAGTATCCACATCATTTGGGGATTCAATAATGACTCCCAGTTTGCAGTCATCTACAAACTTTGTTAGCCAGAGTCCCTTAGTGTTGGCCTGTACTTCAGAGAAGTAAATGCCAAACAAGAGCAGTCCCATGACTGAACCCTGAAGTACTCCACTTGTCACTTGTCTGGAGCTGGATTTGGAGTCAGCTACTTTAACAGTGTGGGTTCTGTCAGTAAGCCAGTTGGCAACCCATCGAGTGATGCAGGGATTAATGCCCAGCTTAGTAAGTCTATCTATGATTCCAGAGTGGGGGATGGTGTCAAAGGCCTTGGGGAGGTCCAGATAGGCTGTGTGGACCGCCTTACCCTCGTCACACCTCTGGAGACTGATTCGAAGAAATCAATCAGGTTCAATAGGCAAGATTGGCTCTTCATGAACCCAAACTGGGTGGGGTCCAGTGTTTAAAGGTTGCCAATGTCTTTGTTTATAAGTTCCATGATAATACGTTCCATGGCCTTGCAGATTAGGCTCGCCAGACTGATGGGACGATAGTTCCCGGGATCCAAGGTGGATCCGTCCTTGTGGAGTGGGATAACTGTAGCTGTGCAACACTCAGTGGGCACAAAACCTGAGGCTATGATTAAACATGACACTTAGGTGAGGTGCCAGTTGATTTTGTAGTTCACGTAATACACAGCCCGGGATGTCATCTGGTCACATGGATGCTGTTTTCTTAGCCTTGGAGAGTGCATTTTTTACCTGTGTGGCTGTTATTACTGGAATTTGACAATCTTCCGGTATTGAGATGGGATGTTTAGGGGGCGAGAGGGGGGTGAAGCTGGCACTGAATTGATCTGCCAGGATATTGGCAATATCCCTGGGATCAGTATATTTAATGCCATTCTGTTTTAGCTCAGAGCAGATCTGAGCATTGACATTTAGATTATTGACATAGATATAGAATGCCTTGTGGTTGTCTTTGGAATCTTTAGCAATTTTATTTTCATAACTAGCATTGGAGGATTTATGAGGGATCTCAGCTTCTTACTGAGGCTGGTAAGGGAGTTTTTTGCATCCTGGGTTTTTCCTCTTTTCTGCAACAGTTTCTTCTTTTTGTTGTAAAGTTTGTTTATGGTAAGGGACCACCAGATTGACTTCCTTTTTTGGGGGGAGAGCATCTTGGTTCTATTTGGGATGGCACTATTCATGCATGAGTGGATGTGCTCGTACAGTGCCTTAGTGTAGGATGAAGCAGTCGAACTTTCAGTTCCTGTCTGCATGGGTGTCATGAAGTTTGTCACTTCTGACTTGAGTAGCATTAAGTTGGCTTTGGAGAAGTTTTTTTATGGTGGTTTCCTTACTGGGGGGTGGGGTTGGGATGGGATGTTAAGGGTGATTAGTTTATGGTCAGACCTGACCAACGAGGGGGTGACCATAGGTGTGGAGCATAGATTTCCCATGTAGGTAATGATCAGGTCTAAGATATTGGAGCCCCTGGTGGGACTATGGATTAGTTGATCCAGGTAATTGGAATTTATGAATACCAAGAACCGTTGGGCAAAGGTGTAATGTTCCCAGTTAATAGCAGGGTAGTTGACATCACCCAGTATAAGGGTGTTTGGTTGTACCTTAATATTTTCCAGTATGTTTAGAAAGGCATAGTGAGAATCTTGGGGCATGGTGGGGGATCTATGGCAAGCTACAATTTGGACTGCAGTCTTACCTAGTATTAATTGCACTTGGAAAATTTCAGACACATTGTGTTGGGCAACTAGCCTGGTGGTGTGAATCCTTGGTGAATATGGACACTCCTCCACCTTTAGTGTTTCAGTCCTGGTTTGGTGGCCGAAAAGTGTGGTAAGAGTTGTGGCCTGGTATTGCAGGGGTGCTCTCTGGAGCCTTGAACCAGGTCTCAGTTACTGCACAAATATCAATGTTCTCCATTTTTAGGAGTGCCTCGAGAGAGTGCATTTTGAGGTTTAGACTTCTAGCATCGAGTAGCATTACCTTCAGAATTTGCATGCTTGTACCTGTTATGGTGGTGGTTTTGTCCTTTGAACTTTGCCTAAAAAAGGCACTATAGGGGTGGGAAGAGCCTTAGCCTGTAACCTGAATCCCAGGGGCGACAGGTGCAGACCATCTCTGGCAAAGCATCATGGTCTGTCGATCATGTCATCCCAGGCAGACAGATACTGGATCCCCTTTGAATGACACCAGAAGCTTAACCAATTGTCGAAGTCAATCATTTTGTCCTTATACTATGGTATCATTCTAGGTGAAGGCAGGATGCTACTCAGAGCTAGGGTCATACCTGCCTGGGCCACATGATACGAGAGCTCTTCCATGTCTCTTTTCATGTAGTCCAGGGAGGTACATCTCAAGTCATTCACTCCAACATGGACAATGACAGAGTCATATTTGTACTTGTTGTGGAGTGACTTGAGTGCGTGCATTATGTGATGGATCCTGGCACCCGACAGGCAGCTGACTGTAATTTTCTCCTTGTTCAATCTGGTGAGTGGGCCATCAGTGTGCCTGACTATAGAGTCACCTATGACTAAAGTGTTAGGTATGTTATCTTGCCTTAGGGGCTGTTGCTGGGTGGCACACTGGCATTGTGAGCTATGTGACACTTTGGTTGCGATTGGTATTTGTTTGCATTTCAGATTAGGAGGTCCTTGTTGCTTGGGCAGGTTATAGTTAAGGGCCTCCGTATATGTGGATTTAATGTTGCTATGTGTGGGTGTTGGTGGTGTGGGTTTAGAAGTGCTATGTGTTGCTTGAGGTGTAGTGTGGGTGTTAACCTTTTCCTCTTGACTGTCTAGCACAATCTTGGGTGGAGAGAGCTTTGCTTCCAGTTTGGCTATGTAACTGCATCTCTCACAGGTTGTAGTGTTGAGTGGTAGGAGGAGAGGGTCGTCTGTCTACATGAGGCAATTGCTGCATTGCCCAGTATGCCCAGATTCTCCAGATGGACAGGAGAAATCACCAGAAGCTGACCCTTGGACATGCCTGGTTTGGTGCTTTTTTGTAAAGTACAGGAGCTGTTTTCCCTTGCCTTAGAAAGGTACTTTGCAATTATAGGCTGTTTAGTGCCTGCAATTAATTTCTCTTTATTAACAAGGAGAGTTGAGTGCTTGTATCAGTTTAAGGCTTCCTAGTGCTTTCCAGCAGGTATGAGAGCAAGTGCTAGTCACAAGGATGCTTAAAGGTAAGATGAAAAAAAAGAAAAACAAGGGCGAGTAGCACTGTGAGCAGAGTCAACAAACAAACAGATAAATCTTAAAATAAACGGTTTAATGAGCGCTTTCGGTAGGATCTGTGTCCTACCTTCATCAGACAACTACAAAACAATTAATTTGGCATTATATACAAAGGAAACACCTCAATTAGTCAATTACCAATTTAAAAAAAGTAAATACTTGTCCTTAAAGAACAACTAACTTCGTATTGGTATAACGCCAAAAACGTCATATAAAATAAGGTAAAAAATAAGGTAAAAGCAGCCTCATTAGAGTTAATCAATGTTAAAAGACTATTATATAAATCTTTAATAAATAATTATATTACTAGTTGGTAAATCAAATGTATATTATTCCATATAAACTTACTTATATAAAAGCCATAAAATGTTATATATGTGTATATGTGTGGAACCAAAACACTAAATACAGTATTCCCCAAGATTTTATACTTAATACAATCAATAATACTTCCACCTACAAAAATAATTATCAAGAAACTGAAGACACTAATGTTAAATTTCCTATGGGCACCTAATAGACCTAGGATTACATTAAAGAAACATACTAATAGCTGGTCTCAAGGGGGTATTTCTTTTCCAGACTTTAATTTATATACTATCTCTTCTATTGTAAAAGTTATTACTTTATTAATAGATCAGTCATATGTCGCAAAATGGAAAGATTATTGGGAGCTAATTAGTATGCACTTCATGAAAATCTCCTTAACACATAAAAATATGATTGTAAATAACTCCATGTTATGGTTACTAAAGGAATTTTGTACTTCACCTATTACACCTAAACATATGGTTTGTTACCCATTAAATATTATTATTAGCTATCGTAACTTTATATTCATGCACCCTAAGTATAGGGAATGGAATTTTATTATATTCCCTATAATGTATACTCAGGGTATGCTGTTGTCATCTACTTCTGAAGGAACTCATTTAGCTATAGATAATGATCTAAAGTACTGGTATCAGTTGATATCTGATAATAAAGTTAAAAATCTAGATTTCTTAAAACAAGAATTTGATCTAAGAGAAACTTGCTGGTTAGAGGTTCAGACCTTTAGACAACATCTCATTAATAAAATAGATCTAATGTCTATAACAGTTAAAGAATCTATTCCAACACTGATTGATTACTTGATATTAAATTTACAACATAAAGTTTCTGATAAAGGTAAACTTTCATACATACATAAAATTATCAGACAAGAAACTTTTTACAGTGTAGATACATACTGGAATGATTTCACTTCTATTAATGGGGACCTACCAAATCAACAAGATAAACAATATATATTGGAATCTGCCTATAGAACTACGTCTTCCATTGTCTGGAGACTTTATACATGGAAATTTTTACATAGATCTTTTTATACACCTTTGATGATGAATAAAATAAATAATAAAGATAATCTATGTAAGAGATATAATGTAGAAATTAATGCTGACTGGGCTCATATGTTTTATGACTGTATAAAATTGAAAGAATACTGGAAGTCAATTAATGAATTTTTGCAGGCTCTTTTTACAGATAATTTCATTATTTCTAAATCTCTTATATTATTCAACACACCTGTACCTCAAAGTGTTAAAAAGGTTAAGCTTCCCTTGTTATGGTCTATTCTAGCAGTGGCTAGGAAAATAATAACCAGAAATTGGATTTCAGATACACCTCCTTAGTTCAATGAATTTAAAAATGTTATGAATATAGTGTGCCATATGGAAATAAACACAATTAGGTCAAGAACAACTAGAAAAACATCTTATTATATTGTATGGGATAATTTACAAAATTTGTTGAAAGAATACTGGAAGTCAATTAATGAATTTTTGCAGGCTCTTTTTACAGATAATTTCATTATTTATAAATCTCTTATATTATTCAACACACCTGTACCTCAAAGTGTTAAAAAGGTTAAGCTTCCCTTGTTATGGTCTATTCTAGCAGTGGCTAGGAAAATAATAACCAGAAATTGGATTTCAGATACACCTCCTTAGTTCAATGAATTTAAAAATGTTATGAATATAGTGTGCCATATGGAAATAAGCACAATTAGGTCAAGAACAACTAGAAAAACATCTTATTATATTGTATGGGATAATTTACAAAATTTGTTAAAAAAATCCTAATTTCAATAGCATGGTATTTTAGTTTAATTAATTGATCTGATTGGAGTGGATGTCTTTCTAAATACTTTAGTTGTTTTGTTGAATGTTATAATCATATCTATTTTTAATTACTTGTATAAAATTGTTATGATATTTCTCTTGTATGTTAAAACAATAAACCTGTTTTGAAAAAAAAAACACTAAATACAGGATTCTACTTAAAAAGTCACTAATATATAGTATTAATATATTAATATGAGCACACATAAAATGGGCGAGCTAACAATTAATATCTCTGATAACAAACAAGCCAAAACAGCTATATAGTAACTTTTCAATATAACTATTATTAAATACATAATATTTTAAAATCAAGATTAAAATCAAACAGAATATGCTATACTATGCTATTTGATTAGCAAACTAGAAATTTGAAGCAAGGAAAAAATGTATACATAAATATGTAAAAATAGTACTAATCATTACCATTGGTCGACAGAATGTCAAATCATCTATTCAAGGCTAATCGTTTTAAAATACTTTTTATAGACACATATTCATTTAAGCCAGGATATATATTTGGGCTTCTGTTCTAATCTGCCACATGATTTTATCAATCTCTAAATTCAACTGCCAGGGGCCGCCTCTGGGGTCAAGATGCCTTTGTTGCAGCACGGAGAATTTAAAAACATGATCAGGAATGTCTATAATGTGTCTAGCCAAAGCATTATTTATGTCATTTTTACCAATGGCATAAAAATGCTCATAAATACGTTGTTTAAGTTTTCTCTCAGTCTTTCCAATATAAAATGCGAAACACTGAGAGCAGGTGGCTACATATATGACTCTTTACTATGACAATTAAACCTTCCATTAATATAAAATATATTATTTTTTATTTTAATTTTATTGTCAACATAAAATCAATCTACATTGGTGGCATGCACCACATTTGAACATGCCAGGGTTACCACAAGGTTTAGACTTTGTCTTCATTTCTAAAATAGATTTTAAATTTGCCCCTCTTACAAAAATAATTTTTGGTTTTAAACCCAGAAGTTTTAACAAACCCTTGTCCTCAGAGATAATTGCCCAGTTCTTATATAAAATCTCTTTCATTTTGTGATGGTCCAGAGAATAGGTACAGAAAAAATTAACTCTGTAATCTGGTTCTGAATTATTAGGAACCATGTTGTTAGCTGGCTCTACAGTATTGAGCATAAGGGATACGTTGTTAGGCAGCAAGGGCTTAAAATGGCCTTCATGCCTGTTATTACTCACTTCTAGGCAAATAGAATCAATCAAATGCTCAGGGTAGCCTCTACGAGTGAACATAGTCTTCAGGAGAGAGCATTCAGCCTGAAAGTCATCATTATCAGTAACCATCCTAGCCGCTCTAACCAGCTGTCCTTGAACAATCGCTTTCTTTTGATGAAATGGATGGCTACTGATGAAATGAAGAAAGGAGTTAGAATAGAAAGGCTTTCTATATATAATGCTCTTATATCTACAATTAGTGATGTCTTTAAGTAGGTTAACATCCAAATAATTAATAGCCACTTCTTCTACTTTAAATGTAAACTCAAAGAAGTCAGTCATAGGTTGTATACTATCCATAAAAGCAGGAATCAATGATTTTGACCCTTTCCATAATACGAACATATCTTCCTGGTAACGGGTATACCAGGCTACGTTATCTATGAAAAGGTAATTTTGGAAGAGTAAGGTTCTCTCCCAATATGCCATGATGCAATTTGCAAAGCTACCCCCACAGGGGGAGCCCATGGCTACGCCGTTTTTTTGTAGGAAAAAACACCCACTAATTGTAGGTTCATATAATTATTTTTCAAAACAATTTTAAGTAATGTCTCAACGAAATAAATTGTTTTCTCATCAATGCGTTTAATGGTCATGAAATCTCTGACCATTCTAGGCCAAGAGTCTGGGGATGACCGTATAGAGGTCCTTAACATCAATAGTAAGGAAACAGGAGTCATTACAATATTTTAATTTATTAATATTTTCTAAGAAACTCCATGAGTCCTTACATATTTGAGCTTCCTGCTCAGTCAGCGACCTCAAGATACTGTCCAAATATTTAGCACATCCATATGTGATAGAACCTCTCCCATCGACAATTGGCCTAAAGGGGGGTCATAATAAATTTTATGAATTTTTGGGGATCCAAAAAGTGCTGGTATTTTGGGGGCATTCATTGTTAGATACTGATATGTATCCAAATCAATGGTTCCTTCCAGAAAAAGATCGTCCAGTATTATGTTAATTTTCTTATATGCCATATTAATTTCATTAATACTGGCTGGAATGTATGCTCTAGTTTGTACATATTTATCCATACATGACACATATGCTTTTTGGTCCATAAAAACAAGACCACCCCCTTTATCAGGTTTCATGACCCTAATCCCACAGTCCCATACTAAGTTAATCAGCTCGCTTTCTTGCTCTGTAATATTGGACTTTCTATTTCTTCTAAGATTATTGTCTTTACATATGGATCACATTTCACAGATTTTTTCAAAGATATTAAGAATTGTATGTAGTGGGGGATTAAATAGACTAGACACCCTTAGTGTATTAGTTAAAGATGGCATGCCCCCCATACAAACCTGCAAATTGAGCCTACGTACAAATAGTTTTAGGTCCATAATTGTCCAGACAATGTCCATGTCTCTGTCTGGGACAAAGGACAACCCTTTGGAAAAAAATCAGTCATCGCTTCAGAAACCTCCAGGGTAGTATAATTATAAATCTTGAAGTCCCCTTTGTGGCTGGTAAGAATTTGGGGCATATACTGGGATGGGCTTGTCATCTCCTATGCTGGTTCCATTTGTTCCGTTTCTGGCCCTGATTCCTGATCCCACTGAGGTTGTTGTTCCTGCCGCCCTGATTCATCTGAAAATTCTGTGGATGACTTTGCCCCGACTGGTTGTTGTTACTAGTTGGTCCTTGATGTACGAAATTGGTGTTATTATTTCTATTATTATTAATGTTATTCAGCCTTTCACTCCTACATACAGACTGAACTTCATTAATGTTAATATTGTCTGTATTAGAAGGAGGGTTACATTCATCATCCTCATTCAGTTCATTAGGTAGTGCATAGTTGTTAGATGTAAAGTTAGAGCTATTTGCATTGAATGGAGGATGAGGGTATGCTTTATTTGCAGCATAGTCCTGAACATCCCTTATGATTTTTTTCTTTTTTGTCACAAGAAGTTTGGCCATAGTTGCATCAATGCTAGAAAAAATTCTAGCATAGTCATATTTATAATGGAAAAACTCAGTGTCCGTTTTAATGGCATGCTCCAAAATTTCAAGCTCACTTTTAAGCACATTTATTTCACTTTTATAAAAATTAATAAGAGAGATAATAAACTCAGCCCCTTGCTTGTCAAAGAGCAGCAAATGTTCACGGTGGAAAGTAGAATTTTCAACCAAACCCACCGGATACCGCAATTGTCGCAGCCCTTTAGGAATTATCTTTTTATCAAGACATTCTTGCAGATAGGCAGTTTCTAATTGGAGCTTCCTACATTTAAATAATTTATTATCAAAATCAGAGATTAGATCTGTTATCAGACTCATCCCAGAGTGTTGCTCTTGTGATGCTGTTGTTCTACTGTTATTCTTAAAGAAGTCGTTATTACTTAAAAAGTTTGCCATAGATGGAAAAGGGCAAGTATCCATGTTCTGAGACCCAGACTGCCATTCATTGCCAAGACCATCAGTGCAATTCCTTCCTCGTTGTGTAGTGCCATCAGGAAGTAGTTGTAATCCATTATTTACAGCATTAGAAAAACCATTAAATGCAGGAGACCCTTGTTGGTAAGCTTCAACAGAAGCTGGCCCCCTAGGACAAGTATTTACCTCATTGACAGTACGAGATTCTATCCGCTGGGTAAGAGAGTCAACACGACCAAGCAGAACCTCAACGAGAGCCGTTAAGTTACTTATAGCATTCGCCTCAGATGAAACAGCTCTATTCACACCATTCGGTTCCTCCTGGGTGAATAAAGGTTGTGACAGTGCTCCAGTTTCGCACGCCATGACAAGGAACACAAACAAAACTTCAAATAGATACACAAACTAATGAAATACAAGGGTGAGTAGCACTGTGAACAGAGTCAACAAACAAACAGATAAATCTTAAAATAAATGGTTTAATGAGTGCTTTCGGTAGGGTCTGTGTCCTACCTTCATCAGACAACTACAAAACAATTAATTCAACATTATATACAAAGGAAACACCTCACTTAGTCAATTACCAATTTAAAAGAGTAAATACTTGTCCTTAAAGAACTACTAACTTCTTATTGGTATAAAGCCAAAAACGTCATATAAAATAAGGTAAAAAATAAGGTAAAAATGGCCTCATTAGAGTTAATCAATGTTAAAAGACTATTATATAAATCTTTAATAAATAATTATATTACTAGTTGGTAAATCAAATGTATATTATTCCATATAAACTTACTTATATAAAAGCCATAAAATGTTATATATGTGTATATATGTGGAACCAAAACACTATATACAAGACTCTACTTAAAAAGTCACTAATATATAGTATTAATATATTAATATGAGCACACATAAAATGGGCGATCTAACAATTAATATCTCTGATAATAAACAAGCAAAAACAGCTATATAGTAACTTTTCAATATAACTATTATTAAATACATAATATTTTAAAATCAAGAATAAAATCAAACAGAATATGCTATACTATGCTATTTGATTAGCAAACTAGAAATTCGAAGCAAGGAAAAAATGTATATATAAATATGTAAAAATAGTACTAATCATTACCATTGGTCGACAGAATGTCAAATCATCTATTCAGGCTAATCGTTTTAAAATACTTTTTATAGACATATATTCATTTAAGTCAGGATATATATATATATATATATATATATATATATATATATATATATATACAATTAAACCTTCCATTAATATAAAATATATTATTTTTTATTTTAATTTAAGAAGTTAGTAGTTCTTTATGGACAAGTATTTACTTTTTTTAATTGGTAATTGACTAATTGAGGTGTTTCCTTTGTATATAACGCCAAATTAATTGTTTTGTAGTTGTCTGATAAAGGTAGGACACAGATCCTACCGAAAGCGCTCATTAAACCGTTTATTTTAAGATTTATCTGTTTGTTTGTTGACTCTGCTCACAGTGCTACTCGCCCTTGTTTTTCATTAGTTTGTGGATCTATTTGAAGTTTTGTTCGTGTTCCTTGTCATGGCGAGTGAAACTGGAGCACTGTCACAACCTTTATTCACCCAGGAGGAATGGAATGGTGTGAATAGAGCCGTTTTATCTGAGGTGAATGCTATAAGTAACTTAACGGCTCTCGTTGAGGTTCTGCTCAGTCGGATTGACTCTCTTACCCAGTGGATGGAATCTCGTACTGGCAATGAAGTAAATACTTGTCCAAGGGGGGGACAGCTTCTGTTGAAGCTTACCAATAAGGGTGTCCTGCATTTAATGTTTTTTCTAACGCTGTAAATAATGGATTACAACTACTTTCTGATGGCACTACACAACAAGGAAGGAATCCCGCTGGCGGTCTTGGCAATGAACGGCAGTCTGGATCTCAGAACATGGATACTTGCCCTTTTCCATCTATGGCAAACTTTTTAAGTAATAACGACTTCTTTAAGAATAACAATGGAACAACAGCATCACAAGAGCAACACTCTGGGGTGAGTCCGATAACAGATCTAATCTCTGATTTTGATAATAAATTATTTAAATGTAGGAAGCTCCAATTATAAACTGCCTATCTGCAAGAATGTCTTGATAAAAAGATAATTCCTAAAGGGCTGCAACATGGCGGTATCCGGTGGGTTTGGTTGAAAATTCTACTTTCCACCATGAACTTTTGGTGCTCTTTGACAAGCAAGGGGCTGAGTTTATTATCTCCCTTATTATGTTTTATAAAAGTGAAATAAATGTGCTGAAAAGTGAGCTTGAAATTTTGGAGCATGCCATTAAAACGGACACTGAGTTTTTCCATTATAAATATAACTATGCTAGAATTTTTTCTAGCATTGATGCAACTATGGCCAAACTTCTTGTGACAAAAAAGAAAAAAATCATAAGGGATGTTCAGGACTATGCCGCAAATAAAGCATACCCTCATCCTCCATTCAATGCAAATAGCTCTAACTTTACATCTAACAACTATGCACTACCTAATGAACTGAATGAGGATGATGAATATAACCCTCCTTCTAATACAAACAATATTAACATTAATGAAGTTCAGCCTGTATGTAGGAGTGAAAGGCTGAATAACATTAATAATAACAGAAATAATAACACCAATTTCGTACATCAAGGACCAACTAGTAACAACAACCAGTCGGGGCCAAGTCATCCACAGAATTTTCAGATGAATCAGGGCGGCAGGAACAACAATCGCAGGGGGATCAGGAATCAGGGCCAGAAACGGAACAAACGGAACCAGCGGTGGAGATGACAAGCCCATCCCAGTATATGCCCCAAATTCTTACCAACCACAAAGGGGACTTCAAGATTTATAATTATACTACCCTGGAGGTTTCTGAAGTGATGACTGATTTTTTTTCCAAAGGGTTGTCCTTTGTCCCAGACAGAGACATGTACATTGTCAGGGCAATTATGGACCTAAAACTATTTGTACGTAGGTTTAATTTGCAGGTTTGTATGGGGGGCATGCCATCTTTAACTAATACACTAAGGGTGTCTAGTCTATTTAATCCCCCACTACATACAATTCTTAATACCTTTGAAAAAATCTGTGAAATGGATCTGCGATCCATATGTAAAGACAATAATCTTAGAAGGAATTGAAAGTCCAATATTACAGAGCAAGTAAGCAAGCTGATTAACTTAGTACGGGACTGTGGGATTAGGGTCATGAAACCTGATAAAGGGGGTGGTCTTGTTTTTATGGACCAAAAAGCATATGTGTCATGTATGGATAAATATTTACAAACTGGAGCATGCATTCAAGCCAGTATTAATGAAATTAATATGGCATATAAGAAAATTAACATAATACTGGACGGTCTTTTTTCTGGAAGGAACCATTGATTTGGATACATATCAGTATCTAACAATGAATGCCCCCAAAATACCAGCACTTTTTGGATCCCCAAAAATTCATAAAAGTTATTATGACCCCCCCCCCCTTTAGGCCAATTGTCAATGAGAGAGGTTCTATCACATATGGATGTGCTAAATATGTGGACAGTATCTTGAAGCTGCTGATTGAGCAGGAAGCTCAAATATGTAAGGACTCATGGAGTTTCTTAGAAAATATTAATAAATTAAAATATTGTAATGACTCCTGTTTCCTTACTATTGATGTTAAGGACCTCTATACAGTCATCCCCCAGACTCTTGGCCTAGAATGGATCAGAGATTTCATGACCATTAAACGCATTGATGAGAAAACAATTTATTTAGTTGAGACATTACTTGAAATTGTTTTGAAAAATAATTATATGATCTTTGATGGACGTTTTTTCCTACAAAAAAACGGCGTAGCCATGGGCTCCCTCTTGTGCGGGTAGGTTTGCAAATTGCATCATGGCATATTGGGAGAGAACCTTACACTTCCAAAATGACCTTTTCATAGATAACGTAGCCTGGTAGACCCATTACCAGGACGATATGTTCATATTATGGAAAGGGTCAAAAGCTTTGATTCCTGCTTTTATGGATAGTATACAATCTCTGACTGACTTTTTTGAGTTTACGTATAAAGTAGAAGAAATGGCTATTAATTATTTGGATGTTAACCTACTTAAAGACATCACTAATTGTAGGTATAAGAGCATTATATATAGAAAGCCTTCCTATTCTAACTCCTTTCTTCATTTCACCAGTAGCCATCCGTTTCATCAAAAGAAAGCAGTTGTTAAAGGACAGCTGGTTAGAGCGGCTAGGATGGTTACTGATGATGATGACTTTCAGGCTGAATGCTCTCTCCTGAAGACTATGTTCACTCATAGAGGCTACCCTGAGCATTTGATTGATTCTATTTGCCTAGAAGTGAGTAATAAGAGGCATGAAGGCCATTTTAAGCCCTTGCTGCCTAACAACTTATCCCTTATGCTCAATACTGTAGAGCCAACTAACAACATGGTTCCTAATAATTCAGAACCGGATTACAGAGTTAGTTTTCTCTGTACCTATTCTCTGGACCATCACAAAATTAAAGAGATTTTATATAAGAACTGTGCAATTATCTCTGAGGACAAGGGTTTGTTAAAATGTCTGGGTTTAAAACCAAAAAATATTTTTAGAAGAGGGGCAAATTTAAAATCTATTTTAGAAACGAAGACAAGGTCTAAACCTTGTGGTAACCCTGGCATGTTCAAATGTGGTACATGCCACCAATGTAGATTGATTTGTGTTGCCAATAAAATTAAAATAAAAAATAATATATTTTATATTAATGGAAGGTTTAATTGTCATAGTAAAGGAGTCATATATGTAGCCACCTGCTCTCAGTGTTCAGCATTTTATATTGGAAAGACTGAGAGAAAACTTAAACAACGTATTTATGAGCATTTTTATGCCATTGGTAAAAATGATATAAATAATGCTTTGGCTAGACACATTATAGACTTTCTGGATCATGTTTTTAAATTCTCCATGCTGCAACAAAGGCATCTTGACCCTAGAGGCGGCCCCTGGCAGTTGAATTTAGAGATTGATGAAATCATGTGGCAGATTAGAACAGAAGCCCATATATATACTCTGGCTTAAATGAATATGTGTCTATAAAAAGTATTTTAAAACAATTAGCCTTGAATAGCTGATTTGACATTATGTCGACCAATGGTAATGATTAGTACTATTTTTACATATTTATGTATACATTTTTTCCTTGCTTCGAATTTCTAGTTTGCTAATCAAATAGCATAGTATAGCATATTCTGTTTGATTTTATTCTTGATTTTAAAATATTATGTATTTAATAATAGTTATATTGAAAAGTTACTATATAGCTGTTTTTGCTTGTTTATTATCAGAGATATTAATTGTTAGATTGCCCATTTTATGTGTGCTCATATTAATATATTAATACTATATATTAGTGACTTTGTAAGTAGAGTCTTGTATAGTGTTTTGGTTCCACACATATACACATATATAACATTTTATGGCTTTTATATAAGTAAGTTTATATGGAATAATATACATTTGATTTACCAACTAGTAATATAATTATTTATTAAAGATTTATATAATAGTCTTTTAACATTAATTAACTCTAATGAGGCCGTTTTTACCTTATTTTTACCTTATTTTATATGACGTTTTTGGCGTTATACCAATAAGACGTTAGTAGTTCTTTAAGGACAAGTATTTACTCTTTTTAAATTGGTAACTGACTGAGGTGTTTCCTTTGTATATAATGCCGAATTAATTGTTTTGTAGTTGTCTGATGAAGGTAGGACACAGATCCTACCGAAAGCGCTCATTAAACCGTTTATTTTAAGATTTATCTGTTTGTTTGTTGACTCTGCTCACAGTGCTACTCGCCCTTGTTTTTCATTAGTTTGTGGATCTATTTGAAGATGAAAAAAATGGTTTATCCTAAACACTGCAGTTTGCACTAGATAAGTTAGATGTGAAAGTAGGTAACTTAACTTTTACCTGTCTAGAAAGTTAAGTTTTAGTGAGTGGAGAGTCACTATTTTTAAAACAGCATGATAGATTGAAAGAGGGTAGTCACTTTTGTATTCTGGTACTACGGAATACAGTAGGAAGGCCAATAAATTTAAATAAGTGAAGCAGAGTGATTTCATAAAATGATAATTTTGTGCTTACTCACACAAACCAGTGAAAGCAGTGGCGAAATTAGATATATGGTCAAATTAACATAAGAGGCAGGCAACTACAAAGACAGTGGTATTTAAGAACACAACAGTAACCAGGTGGATGGGTGGGAAATAATTTCTGCCTGACTCACAAGAGACAGAGCTGTGGTCTCTTTTGATGTTTTAATATGCAGTTAAAAGCAGAATACAAGTAAAACACAAGGTAAAGAAAACAAATCACAGTATTCAAAATATTAAAAGGCAATAAAGTAATACAAAATACAACAAATAAAAAGCAAACAAACCTTTCCTTCTCAGCAAAGTGTAGCAGAGCCTGATGAACTTGTTGGTTGCAAACTCTAATCTGCATCTCAATAACTACAGTTCTAACTGGTTTTGTAAGCAGAAGCATACTCGGTATTTGTAAGCAGAAACATACAGCTGTTTATTTGGTAATTGAAAATCAGAAACACAGCATTTGTTACACATTTTAGCCAGTATCTTATCTTACTATGGTGCTACTTTAACCTGTTAGACTTAGTACACTGTTAAATGTGTCTGTTCTTGTACCAACTCCCTGTCTTCTGATAATCCTTCCATCACTCTCTGACTAATATCCTCTACTCTCCTAATTGTCTCCATTTCTCCTAGAACTGTACTACTCACTTTCTGCTCACACTCTCTTTTTTTCTCTTTTTGCAGTTTGCTTGGGCCATCCACAAGCCTCAGTATTGTGCCCCTACACCACCACCACCGCCACCTTTGGTTCTGAATCAATTTTTAGCTAAAAGCTCAAGTCAGCCCTGGGAAATCTCAACTTGTAAACATAAGCCTTCCAGTAGAATTAATTATTAGGTGAATGTCATTGAATTTGTTTTTAACAGTTTTCTCTTACTTTGTGACCATCTTTGTGAGGTGAGCATAGCTGCATTGTGCTCCATTCAGCTTCTAACGTGGAGAGCTTTAATGAAGTTGGCCACTCAGTAGGAACATACTCTACTAATCCACCCTTCTTACCATAGCTGGGTGGAACTTTTAGTTAAAGCATACTCCCCATTCTATATTTCCAACTTCTCACTCCCTCCTAGGGAAGCTAACCACAGATTCATTATTATTAAATCTTAAAAACAACAGGCAGGAATCCACACAATCTTTAACTGACCTCTAGCACTTCGGCAACTGCCTTCAAGGAGTATAAAACATTACAAACTCATCTCAGTTTAAATACACTGATAAATCAATCAATTTACCAATAAACACTCAATTAAATTAATTAATAACCATTAAACACACTCTAAATTAAAAACCTCCAGTTACACTCAACATTAAGACCCCCTCTTTATATAACAATTTTTTCTTATACAGTTGATCAGAATACACACCTTTTTGCACTTGTTTTTAATTTAGAATGTGTTTAATGGTTATTATTTAATTTAATTGAGTGTTTATTGGTAAATTGATTGATTTGTCAGTGTATTTAAACTGAGATGAGTTTGCAATGTTTTATACTCCTTGAAGGCATTTGCCGAAGCGCTAGAGGTCAATTAAAGATTGTATGGACTCCTGCCTGTTGTTTTTACATTTATAGTATTTAGTTTTTGGTATTTTGTTTATTATTGAATCTTACCTTACCTTATCTTTAGGCAAAGCTACCTTCTTGCTCAGTTAATCTCTTGCTGTTACTGATAAGTTTCTACAGCTTTAGTTTCTCTTGCTCTAGCCTGCTCCATTCTCCCTTCAGGCTCACTCCGTTCCCCTCCCTGCCCCCAAATTCCACCTTCCCCCAATGCTCCTTCACTTATAACCATATATCCCAACCCCCTCCACAATAGCCTATTACCATCCCTCAGTCATCAGATCCACTCCCACTTCCACACCACACCCTCCACCTCACAACAACCTCCTCTATACACCCCATCCACACCATGCAAGGCATACTAGGACTACTACTACTAACTCTCACCACTGTAGCTTCTACCACATCCATACACTCTAACATACCAACAAACACTACCTACTACATAACACACACCCACACCCACACACACACAACCTCACACAAATATAGTAATATGCTCCACACTGTTTAACAACTCATTACTCTACATACACAAAACAGCAACCACACTACCTCACAAAAGGCTAACAGTACCCAAAAAACAAATAGATATAGCCTATGCCATAAAACTCACACTATTCCTCAGAAAATGGCTACTAATCTCAGGGGACATACACCCCAACCCAGGTCCAAGCAACCATATCCTATCCCAGAAACACAAGTCAGACCTACGTATTATCAACATAAACATGCATGGCATATCCAACAAACTACATGACTTTCACGCGTTCATATCCCACCACTCCCCAGACATACTAACCGTTACAGAGACCTGGCTAAAACCTCCCGCACAAAATGAAGAAATTCTTCCCCCAGGCAATAACATCCTAAGGCAAGATAGAAGTACCAAAAAGGGAGGTGGAGTTGCAATCTTATTTAAAAATACACTCAATCTCCAACCACTAAAAACCCCGCATCCCAAATTCCAGAATGCAGAGACATTCGGCTCCGTTATGTCCCATAAAACAAAAAGAGAATCAAAATCCTCTGTTGTTACATTCCTCCAGGAAATACCTCACCTATAATAGAAGGGACACTACAATGGGCCACAATCAACCTACCCCAAGAAACCATCCTGCTATCAACATCCTCTGTAGTTATATTCCTCCAGGAAATAACTCACCTATAATAGAAGAGATACTTCAATGGGCCACAATCAACCTACCCCAAGAAACCATCCTGCTATCAACATCCTCTGTAGTTATATTCCTCCAGGAAATAACTCACCTATAATAGAAGAGATACTTCAATGGGCCACAATCAACCTACCCAAAGAAACCATCCTGCTATCAACATCCTCTGTAGTTATATTCCTCCAGGAAATAACTAACCTATAATAGAAGAGATACTTCAATGGGCCACAATCAACCTACCCCAAGAAACCATCCTGCTATCAACATCCTCTTTAGTTACATTCCTCCAGGAAATAACTCACCTGTAATAGAAGAGATACTACAATGGGCCACAATCAACCTACCTGAAGAAACCATCCTGCTATCAACATCCTCTGTAGTATATTCCTCCAGGAAATAACTCACCTATAATAGAAGAGATACTACAATGGGCCGCAATCAACCTACCCCAAGAAACCATCCTGCTATCAACATCATCTGTAGTTACATTCCTCCAGGTAATAACTCACCTGTAATAGAAGAGATACTACAATGGGCCACAATCAACCTACCCCAAGAAACCATCCTGCTATCAGCATCCTCTGTACTTATATTCACCAGGAAATAACTCACCTATAACTGAAGAGATACTACAATGGGCCGCAATCAACCTACCCCAAGAAACCATCCTGCTATCAACATCTTCTGTAGTTATATTCATCCAGGAAATAACTCACCTATAATAGAAGAGATACTACAATGGGCCACAACCAACATACCCCAAGAAGCCATCCTGCTATCAACATCCTCTGTAGTTACATTCCTCCAGGAAATAACTCACCTATAATAAGAGAGATACTACAATGGGCCGCAATCAACCTACCCAAGAAACCATCCTGCTATCAACATTCTCTGTAGTTATATTCCTCCAGGAAATAACCCACCTATAACAGAAGAGATACTACAATAGGCCGCAATCAACCTACCCCAAGAAACCATCCTGCTATCAACATCCTCTGTAGTTATATTCCTCCAGGAAATACCTCACCTATAACAGAAGAGATACTACAAAGGTCCGCAGTCAACCCACCCCAAGAAACCATCCTGCTATCAACATCCTCTAGTTATATTCCTCCAGGAAATAACTCACCTATAATAAAAGAGATACTACAATAGGCCACAATCAACCTACCCCAAGAAATCATCCTGCTATCAACATCCTCTGTAGTTATATTCCTCCAGGAAATAACTCACCTGTAATAGAAGAGATACTACAATGGGCCGCAATCAACCTACCCCAAGAAACCATCCTGCTATCAACATCCTCTGTAGTTATATTCCTCCAGGAAGTACCTCACCTATAATAGAAGAGATACTACAATGGGCCACAATCAACCTACCACAAGAAACCATCCTGCTATCAACATCCTCTGTAGTTATATTCCTCCAGGAAATAACTCACCTGTAATAGAAGAGATACTGCAATGGGCCACAATCAACCTACCCAAGAAACCATCCTGCTATCAACATCCTCTGTAGGTATATTCCTCCAGGAAATAACTCACCTATAACAGAAGAGATACTACAATGGGCCACACTCAACTTACCCCAAGAAACCATCCTGCTATCAACATCATTTGTAGTTACATTCCTCCAAGAAATAACTCACCTATAATAGAAGGGATACTACAATGGGCCACACTCAACCTACCCCAAGAAACCATCCTGCTATCAATATCCTCTGTAGTTATATTCCTCCAGGAAATAACTCACCTGTAATAGAAAAGATACTACAATGGGCTACACTCAACCTCCCCCAAGAAACCATCCTGCTATCAACATCCTCTGTAGTTATATTCCTCCAGGAAATAACTCACCTATAATAGAAGAGATACTTCAATGGGCCCCAATCAATATACCCCAAGAAACCATCCTGCTATCAACATCCTCTGTAGTTATATTCCTCCAGGACATAACTCCCCTATAATAGAAGATATATTACAATGGGCCACAATCAACTTACCCCAAGAAACCATCCTGCTATCAACATCCTCTGTAGTTATATTCCTCCAGGAAATAACTGCCCTATAATAGAAGAGATACTACAATGGGCCACAAACAACCTACCCCAAACACCATCCTTCTACCAACATCCTCTGTAGTTATATTCCTCCAGGAAATAACTCACCTGTAATAGAAGAGATACTACAATGGGCCACAATCAACCTACCCCAAACACCATCCTGCTATCAACATCCTCTGTAGTTGTATTCCTCCAGGAAATAACTCCCCTATAATAGAAGAGATATTACAATGGGCCACAATCAACCTACCCCGAGAAACCATCCTGCTATCAACATCCTCTGTAGTTATATTCCTCCAGGAAATAACTCCCCTATAATAGAAGAGATATTACAATGGGCCACAATCAACCTACCCCAAGAAACCATCCTGCTATCAACATCCTCTGTAGTGATATTCCTCCAGGAAATAACTCTCATATAATAGAAGAGATACTACAATGGGCCGCAATCAACCTACCCCAAGAAACCATCCTGCTATCAACATCCTCTGTAGTGATATTCCTTCAGGAAATAACTCTCATATAATAGAAGAGATACTACAATGGGCCGCAATCAACCTACCCCAAGAAACCATCCTGCTATCAACATCCTCTGTAGTTATATTCCTCCAGGAAATAACTCACCTATAATAGAAGAGATACTACAATGGGCCACAATCAACCTACCCAATAAACCATCCTGCTATCAACATCCTCTGTAGTTATATTCCTCCAGGAAATAACTCACCTATAATAGAAGAGATACTACAATGGGCCACAATCAACCTACCCCAAGAAACCATCCTGCTATCAACATCCTCTGTAGTTATATTCCTCCAGGAAATACTTTACCTATAATAGAAGAGATACTACAATGGGCCACAATCAACCTACCCCAAGAAACCATCCTGCTATCAACATCCTCTGTAGTTATAGTCCTCCAGGAAATAACTCACCTATAATAGAAGAGATACTTCAATCGGCCGCAATCAACCTACCCCAAGAAACTATCCTGCTATCAACATCCTCTGTAGTTATATTCCTCCAGGAAATAACTCACATATAATAGAAGAGATACTTCAATGGGCCGCAATCAACCTACCCCAAGAAACCATCCTGCTATCAACATCCTCTGTAGTTATATTAATCCAGGAAATAACCCACCTATAATAGAAGAGATACTTCAATGGGCCACAATCAACCTACCCCAAGAAACCATCCTGCTATCAACATCCTCTGTAGGTATATTCCTCCAGGAAATAACTCACCTATAAGAGAAGAGATACTACAATGGGCCCCACTCAACCTACCCCAAGAAACAATCCTGCTATCAACATCCTCTGTAGTTATATTAATCCAGGAAATAACCCACCTTTAATAGAAGAGATACTTCAATGTGCCACAATCAACCTACCCCAAGAAAACATCCTGCTATCAACATCCTCTGTAGTTATATTCCTCCAGGAAATAACTCACCTATAAGAGAAGAGATACTACAATGGGCCCCAATCAACCTACCCCAAGAAACCATCCTGCTATCAACATCCTCTGTAGTTATATTCCTCCAGGAAATAACTCACCTACAAGAGAAGAGATACTACAATGGGCCACAATTAACCTACCCCAAGAAACCATCCTGCTATCAACATCCTCTGTAGTTATATTAATCCAGGAAATAACCCACCTATAATAGAAGAGATACTTCAATGGGCCACAATCAACCTACCCCAAGAAACCATCCTGCTATCAACATCCTCTGTAGTTATATTCCTCCAGGAAATAACTCACCTATAAGAGAAGAGATACTACAATGGGCCCCACTCAACCTACCCCAAGAAACCATCCTGCTATCAACATCCTCTGTAGTTATATTAATCCAGGAAATAACCCACCTTTAATAGAAGAGATACTTCAATGTGCCACAATCAACCTACCCCAAGAAACCATCCTGCTATCAACATCCTCTGTAGTTATATTCCTCGAGGTAATAACCCACCTTTAATAGAAGAGATACTACAATGTGCCACAATCAACCTACCCCAAGAAACCCTCCTGCTATCAACATCCTCTGTAGTTATATTCCTCCAGGAAATAACTCACCTATAATAGAAGAGATACTACAATGGGCCACAATCAACCTACCCCAAGAAACCATCCTGCTATCAACATCCTCTGTAGTTATATTCCTCCAGGAAATAACTCACCTATAATAGAAGAGATACTTCAATGGGCCACAATCAACCTACCCAAAGAAACCATCCTGCTATCAACATCCTCTGTAGTTATATTCCTCCAGGAAATAACTAACCTATAATAGAAGAGATACTTCAATGGGCCACAATCAACCTACCCCAAGAAACCATCCTGCTATCAACATCCTCTGTAGTTACATTCCTCCAAGAAATAACTCACCTGTAATAGAAGAGATACTACAATGGGCCACAATCAACCTACCCGAAGAAACCATCCTGCTATCAACATCCTCTGTAGTATATTCCTCCAGGAAATAACTCACCTATAATAGAAGAGATACTACAATGGGCCGCAATCAACCTACCCCAAGAAACCATCCTGCTATCAACATCATCTGTAGTTACATTCCTCCAGGTAATAACTCACCTGTAACAGAAGAGATACTACAATGGGCCACAATCAACCTACCCCAAGAAACCATCCTGCTATCAACATCCTCTGTACTTATATTCACCAGGAAATAACTCACCTATAACTGAAGAGATACTACAATGGGCCGCAATCAACCTACCCCAAGAAACCATCCTGCTATCAACATCTTCTGTAGTTATATTCATCCAGGAAATAACTCACCTATAATAGAAGAGATACTACAATGGGCCACAGCCAACATACCCCAAGAAGTCATCCTGCTATCAACATCCTCTGTAGTTACATTCCTCCAGGAAATAACTCACCTATAATAAGAGAGATACTACAATGGGCCGCAATCAACCTACCCAAGAAACCATCCTGCTATCAACATCCTCTGTAGTTATATTCCTCCAAGAAATACCTCACCTATAACAGAAGAGATACTACAAAGGTCCGCAGTCAACCCACCACAAGAAACCATCCTGCTATCAACATCCTCTAGTTATATTCCTCCAGGAAATAACTCACCTATAATAAAAGAGATACTACAATAGGCCACAATCAACCTACCCCAAGAAACCATCCTGCTATCAACATCCTCTGTAGTTATATTCCTCCAGGAAATAACTCACCTGTAATAGAAGAGATACTACAATGGGCATCAATCAACCTACCCCAAGAAACCATCCTGCTATCAACATCCTCTGTAGTTATATTCCTCCAGGAAGTACCTCACCTATAATAGAAGAGATACTACAATGGGCCACAATCAACCTACCACAAGAAACCATCCTGCTATCAACATCCTCTGTAGTTATATTCCTCCAGGAAATAACTCACCTGTAATAGAAGAGATACTGCAATGGGCCACAATCAACCTACCCAAGAAACCATCCTGCTATCAACATCCTCTGTAGGTATATTCCTCCAGGAAATAACTCACCTATAACAGAAGAGATACTACAATGGGCCACACTCAACTTACCCCAAGAAACCATCCTGCTATCAACATCATTTGTAGTTACATTCCTCCAAGAAATAACTCACCTATAATAGAAGGGATACTACAATGGGCCACACTCAACCTACCCCAAGAAACCATCCTGCTATCAACATCCTCTGTAGTTATATTCCTCCAGGAAATAACTCACCTATAATAGAAAAGATACTACAATGGGCTACACTCAACCTCCCCCAAGAAACCATCCTGCTATCAACATCCTCTGTAGTTATATTCCTCCAGGAAATAACTCACCTATAATAGAAGAGATACTTCAATGGGCCCCAATCAATATACCCCAAGAAACCATCCTGCTATCAACATTCTCTGTAGTTATATTCCTCCAGGACATAACTCCCCTATAATAGAAGATATATTACAATGGGCCACAATCAACTTACCCCAAGAAACCATCCTGCTATCAACATCCTCTGTAGTTATATTCCTCCAGGAAATAACTGCCCTATAATAGAAGAGATACTACAATGGGCCACAAACAACCTACCCCAAACACCATCCTTCTACCAACATCCTCTGTAGTTATATTCCTCCAGGAAATAACTCACCTGTAATAGAAGAGATACTACAATGGGCCACAATCAACCTAACCCAAACACCATCCTGCTATCAACATCCTCTGTAGTTGTATTCCTCCAGGAAATAACTCCCCTATAATAGAAGAGATATTACAATGGGCCACAATCAACCTACCCCGAGAAACCATCCTGCTATCAACATCCTCTGTAGTTATATTCCTCCAGGAAATAACTCCCCTATAATAGAAGAAATATTAAAATGGGCCACAATCAACCTACCCCAAGAAACCATCCTGCTATCAACATCCTCTGTAGTGATATTCCTCCAGGAAATAACTCTCATATAATAGAAGAGATACTACAATGGGCCGCAATCAACCTACCCCAAGAAACCATCCTGCTATCAACATCCTCTGTAGTGATATTCCTTCAGGAAATAACTCTCATATAATAGAAGAGATACTACAATGGGCCGCAATCAACCTACCCCAAGAAACCATCCTGCTATCAACATCCTCTGTAGTTATATTCCTCCAGGAAATAACTCACCTATAATAGAAGAGATACTACAATGGGCTGCAATCAACCTACCCAAAGA
The DNA here is from genome assembly GCF_019279795.1 of Protopterus annectens. Classification (NCBI taxonomy): domain Eukaryota; kingdom Metazoa; phylum Chordata; order Ceratodontiformes; family Protopteridae; genus Protopterus; species Protopterus annectens. The sequence continues at coordinate 1,206,122,072 of NC_056728.1, forward strand.
AACCATCCTGCTATCAACATCCTCTGTAGTGATATTCCTCCAGGAAATAACTCACCTATAATAGAAGAGACACTACAATGGGCCACAATCAATCTACCCCATGAAACAATCCTGCTATCAACATTCTCTGTAGTTATATTCCTTCAGGAAATAACTCACCTATAATAGAAGAGATACTTCAATGGGCCACAATCAATCTACCCCAAGAAACCATCCTGCTATCAACATCCTCTGTAGTTACATTCCTCCAGGAAATAACTCACCTGTAATAGAAGGGATACTACAATGGGCCACAATCAACCTACCCCAAGAAACCATCCTGCTATCAACATCCTCTGTAGTTATATCCTCCAGGAAATAACTCACCTATAATAGAAGAGATACTACAATGGGCCACAATCAACCTACCCCAAGAAACCATCCTGCTATCAACATCCTCTGTAGTTATATTCTTCCAGGAAATAACTCACCTATAATAGAAGAGATACTACAATGGGCCGCAATCAACCTACCCCAAGAAACCATCCTGCTATCAACATCCTCTGTAGTTATATTCCTCCAGGAAATAACTCACCTATAATAGAAGAGATACTACAATGGGCCACAATCAACCTACCCAATAAACCATCCTGCTATCAAATTCCTCTGTAGTTATATTCCTCCAGGAAATAACTCACCTATAATAGAAGAGATACTACATTGGGCCACAATCAACCTACCCCAAGAAACCATCCTGCTATCAACATCCTCTGTAGTTATATTCCTCCAGGAAATACTTTACCTATAATAGAAGAGATACTACAATGGGCCACAATCAACCTACCCCAAGAAACCATCCTGCTATCAACATCCTCTGTAGTTATAGTCCTCCAGGAAATAACTCACCTATAATAGAAGAGATACTTCAATGGGCCGCAATCAACCTACCCCAAGAAACTATCCTGCTACCAACATCCTCTGTAGTTATATTCCTCCAGGAAATAACTCACATATAATAGAAGAGATACTTCAATGGGCCGCAATCAACCTACCCCAAGAAACCATCCTGCTATCAACATCCTCTGTAGTTATATTAATCCAGGAAATAACCCACCTATAATAGAAGAGATACTTCAATGGGCCACAATCAACCTACCCCAAGAAACCATCCTGCTATCAACATCCTCTGTAGTTATATTCCTCCAGGAAATAACTCACCTATAAGAGAAGAGATACTACAATGGGCCCCACTCAACCTACCCCAAGAAACAATCCTGCTATCAACATCCTCTGTAGTTATATTAATCCAGGAAATAACCCACCTTTAATAGAAGAGATACTTCAATGTGCCACAATCAACCTACCCCAAGAAACCATCCTGCTATCAACATCCTCTGTAGTTATATTCCTCCAGGAAATAACTCACCTATAAGAGAAGAGATACTACAATGGGCCCCACTCAACCTACCCCAAGAAACCATCCTGCTATCAACATCCTCTGTAGTTATATTAATCCAGGAAATAACCCACCTTTAATAGAAGAGATACTTCAATGTGCCACAATCAACCTACCCCAAGAAACCATCCTGCTATCAACATCCTCTGTAGTTATATTCCTCCAGGAAATAACTCACCTATAAGAGAAGAGATACTACAATGGGCCCCAATCAACCTACCCCAAGAAACCATCCTGCTATCAACATCCTCTGTAGTTATATTCCTCCAGGAAATAACTCACCTACAAGAGAAGAGATACTACAATGGGCCACAATCAACCTACCCCAAGAAACCATCCTGCTATCAACATCCTCTGTAGTTATATTCCTCCAGGAAATAACTCACCTATAATAGAAGAGATACTTCAATGGCCCACAATCAACCTACCCCAAGAAAACATCCTGCTATCAACATCCTCTGTAGTTATATTCCTCCAAGAAATAACTCACCTATAATAGAAGAGATACTTCAATGGGCCAGAATCAACCTACCCCAAGAAACCATCCTGCTATCAACATCCTCTGTAGTTATATTCCTCTGGGAAATAACTCACCTGCAATAGAAGAGATACTGCAATGGGCCACAATCAACCTACCCCAAGAAACCATCCTGCTTTCAACATCCTCTATAGTCATATTCCTCCGGGAAATAACTCACCTGTAATAGAAGAGATACTGCAATGGGCCACAATCAACCTACCCCAAGAAACCATCCTGCTATCAACATCCTCTGTAGTTATATTCCTCCTGGAAATAACTCACCTATAATAGAAGAGATACTTCAATGGGCCACAATCAACCTACCCAAGAAACCATCCTGCTATCAACATCCTCTGTAGTTACATTCCTCCAGGAAATAATTCACCTGTAATAGAAGAGATACTACAATGTGCCACAATCAACCTACCCCAAGAAACCATCCTGCTATCAACATCATCTGTAGTTACATTCCTCCGGGAAATAACTCACCTATAATAGAAGAGATACTACAATGGGCCACAATCAACCTAACCCAAGAAACCATCCTGCTATCAACATCCTCTGTAGTTATATTCCTCCAGGAAATAACTCACCTATAATAGAAGAGATACTTCAATGGGCCACACTCAACCTACCCCAAGAAACCATCCTGCTATCAACATCCTCTGTAGTTATATTCCTCCAGGAAATAACTCACCTATAATAGAAGAGATACTTCAATGGGCCACACTCAACCTACCCCAAGAAACCATCCTGCTATCAACATCCTCTGTAGTTATATTCCTCCAGGAAATAACTCACCTTTGATAGAAGAGTTACTACAATGGGCCACAATCAACCTACCCCAAGAAACCATCCTGCTATCAACATCCTCTGTAGTTACATTCCTCCGGGAAATAACTCACCTGTAATAGAAGAGATACTTCAATGGGCCACACTCAACCTACCCCAAGAAATCATCTTGCTATCAACGTCCTCTGTAGTTATATTCCTCCAGGAAATACCTCACCTATAATAGAAGGGATACTACAATGGGCCACAGTCAACCTACCCCAAGAAACCGTCCTGCTAGGCCACCTAAACTTAGACTGGCTAGCCTGCAACTCCAACAACCCCTCAAACCATATTAACTTATTTGGATTCTCACAACTAATACAAGAATCCACCAGACTAGACAAAAAATCCAGTAGAACCTCCAAATTATCATGTGGGCTGCTTACCTGATGCCTTGAGTGACCACTGCCCCACATTCCTCCTTCGTAAACAGGCAAAAATACCCAAACCCATGCTAGTCAAGGAGACTAGGGATGAGCATAAAGTCAATCCACAAACTCTTAACAGTATGCTCCAGCAACAGGACTGGAATCCACTAAAAACTTGACTTTTAGACCATGCAGTTGATTTTTTTAATACTACTTTTATGACTGTTCTAAATATACTAGCTCCCATCAGGAAACTCAGGACTAAAGTTAACTATGCCCCATGGCTAAATAAGACAACAAAAGCCTTAAGAAAAGCCAGAGACAATACCTGGAAAAAGTGAAAAAAGAATAACACTATCCAAGACAGACAAAAATATCAAGAACTATAAAATAATCCAAAACCCAAACAAAAGTAGATAAAAAGAACTACTTCTTAGACATCCAAAACAAGCACTTTAGAAACCCCCAAAAGTTCTGGCAGGCCATCAATACCCTTCTAAAACTGGGCAAAACCATCACCCCATCTTCCAACAACAATTCTGATAATGATAGCATAGCTTCAGAATTCAACCATCACTACACAGAATCTATCCTTGCACTATCTATTCAACTATCCAACAAGAACACTAAAACCACCCCAACTGTAGAACAAACTAACATACCCACCTTCACACTCTCACCTGTACCAACCTCTTCATTTAAAAAGCTACTCTCTAAACTAAAACCCACCACACTCACTGCAGATGGTTTACCCACAAATTTTCTAAAATTAGCTGCAGAAGCACTAGCCTACCCTGTCTCAATTCTTATAAACTGCTCTATACAAGAAACCTACATACCCCATCTATGGAAAGTGTCACATATAATTCCCCTTCACAAAGGAAGAACCTCCTATGAACTATCAAACTACCGGCCAATTGCTATCTTGCCCCCCTTTCCAAGCTTCTGGAGAAATGTATTCACACCCAGGTAATGCACTTCTTATCCTCACATAACCTCCTCTCCCCCACACAGCATGGTTTCCACCCAAACCATAGCACAACAACTGCTCTACTCTCCTTTACCAATCAGATTAACCATCTAAGAAACAACAACAGATTTGTCTCAGCCATATTCCTAGGTCTATCAAAAGCATTTGATATGGGCTCCCATAACCTACTCTTGGACACTCTGTCACCCTTATCCTTCGCCCCCTCTAATACTTCATGGTTTAGAAGCTATCTTTCTGACAGAAAACAATCAGTTAAATGGCAAAGTACACTATCTCCTCTATTACCAACTACTATAGGCGTCCCACAAGGATCAATACTGGGTCCTCTACTATTCACCATTTTCACTAACAAACTACATACTTCCACCCTGCATGCATCACTCATACAGTACGCAGATGACGCCACCCTAACCTGCTCAGCCCCATCCATAACCACTCTTCAAAAGCTTACTCAAGAATCCTTCTGCTCCGTGGAACAATGGATTACTGATATCCAACTCATTCTAAACCCCAACAAGACCAAATTTCTCCTTTTTACCCCCAATAAATCCAAATCCACACCTCCTACCTTCACTATCACCTCCAAAAATGGGACCACAATCTCCCCCTCGCCTCACACTAAGCTGCTCGAGGTTGAAATAGATAACAATCTAAACTTTAATGTCCATATCTCACAAACCATCACAAAGGTACATAAGAAACTAGGAACCCTATAAAAACACATACAGTTCCTATCAGACCAAGCTGGAACCTCCTTAGCCCAAACCCACCTCTTGTCTACCCTAATGTATGCATCACCAATCCTAATTCATATCAGGAAAACAGACCTAAACAAACTAGAGTCATGTTACAATAAAATTCCAAAATTTGCTAACAACTCCACTATTAGAAGCCATCCCTGTCTTGCCCTGAAGCAACTACAGTGGTTAGAACTCCCTCAGCTAATTAGCTATCACCAGTTAGTCCTCACCTTCAGCATAATAAGGAACCCTCAGAAAACCCCAACCCTAAACCAACTTCTAAACCAATATTCTGCAAATCGCCCTCTACGCTCATCCAACGAAACCCTGCTCTGCATAACCAAAGCCAATAACACTGCAGGGAAAAGTCTGTTCTCCCACACCATTGCTAGAGAATGGAATAACCTCCCCCAAAGTATCTCCTCTGCACCATCCATCTCACTTTTCAAGACATCACTAAAGTCACACCACTTGCAATCATGGCTCTGTCCCTGTATCACATAAAATCTTTTCTACTCTCCTCCTAACTTGCCACACCTCATCTCCTCACTGCTTACCTCAGCTATTCTGTACTACTCAAATACTCCCTATCAGGAACTACTATCCCACCAACTATTTCTCATGCTATGACATATCTCCCGAATAGCATTATTTTCCAGATTCCATTCCTTCATTTTTATGCTTTATACTACCAATAGGAAATTCAAGGTTTTGCTACCTATATACCAAGCTTGCTCAAATCAAACTAAGGTACGAAAAATCTCCTTTATTGTATATATGTCACTGTATAGAAATTTTCTGTCATTCGTGAATTATGTGTTGTCATATAAAGACATGGAGCTCTGATTGTACATATGCCTCTGTACAGAAATTTTTTTGTCATTGTATTTGTACTGTTATGTTATGGAGCTTTTCTCCCCAGGCTTCCGCTGTAAATGGACGTTGTTCCAGTCGGACTTTCCCAGTAAACAAATGCAAAATAAATAAAAATAAAAAACTGAGGAAATGGTTATTATGGCTTTAATGTCAATAAGGAAAGATACTGCTGCTGAAACTGATGAATTGAATGGTTCTTTCTTAACAAGTTTAAAGGAATATTTATTAAGCTGTTTAACATTCCTTTTTCAACAATCTCTGTCATTTAGAATTATCCCTAAACAGTGGAAATATGTTAATGTTATTCTAGCTCATAACGGTAAACATCATATAAGGCAACTAATTTTAAATCATTCAGACTTACTGTTTTGATATATGAGGCAACTAATTTAAACATATCAGCCTCATTAGATTGATTAGCATTCCAGTTGGGGGTTGATATTCTGATATTTACCAATACATATTCACTAAAGAAAGGTCAACTATACCTAATCTTATAAAGTTCTTTACAGACATGATTCTAGTCCTTGATAGTGATTTATATGTTGATATAATATACCTAGACCTGGCAAAAGCAGTTGATTCTGTACCACACCAGACAATACTGCAAGCCTTAAAAGGCTGGAGATTTAATCAGTATGTTATTAGATTAATAGAAAATTTGTTACATGGAAGATCGGCTAAAGCATTTGTACATGAAAACAAGTCTAAGTAATAAAATATTAAAAGAGGGGAAATGAGGGCTTGTGTGGTGCGTGTTCCTTTTTCATATATTATGTCAACATGCCCAGTAATAGAAAATTGATATAGTGGTATATTTTTATATAAATAGCTTGTATAGTAACCTCAACAGAAAATCTAATGATCCCTCAAAATTATATATGTATAGTTTCTTTAAATAGGCACAATTAAATGCGGTAGACTTTAACAATAAAATCCAGGGTATCCGTATAGTTTTCATTCCTCTGTTATTGAGAAGTCTGTTGAATTTGAAAACATATGAGTTATAATAAATGGTAGATTAAGTTTTTGTTAAGATCAGATGAGTAAAAGCTTGAAAGTGTGTTATGCATTCTCCATGGATGCTTGAGCATTGGGAACATTTTTTAAAATTCTAAAATTAGACCAGTACTGGAATATGGAGTTGGAGTTTGTATGTATTCTAGGCCTGATGTTAATAAACAGGAAATAATGCAATAATATTTTATTAGGAAATTGAAAACTGCAATAAATTTGATGTAAGATAAAAAAACTTGAGAGTATTAACTTATTCTCAGTTTGTTATACATTTATGAGGAGAGAATTAATCCGGGATTGCAAATGTCTGAAGAGTAAAGTAACGGAATACATATTGGGTATTTCATTTCTGAAGCACAAAATGAACAGTAGAAATAATAAAAGTATGTTGAATATAAATAATCCAAATACAAAGCTAGGAAAAAACTATTTCAATTTAGGGTTGGTTGGAACTGGAATGCGTTGCCTGCTGAAGTGAGTGTAGCTGATAATGTAGAGAGCTTTATGGAGAAAGTACATAAATGGTATGGATATACAGTCTACTGGACCCAGGCAATTTGAAGACTGGCTGGTCTTGATCTTTTATGAGGTCTCACAGCCATTCCTTCACACTGTAACATTATAACAATGTAACATAATTGTCTAAATGACTGGAGGGCATTAAACCTGGGTAGACAGGAGTTGTTATCATTGAACACGTTTCAGTTGCTATACAAATAAAAATGTTTTTAAAGGTCATGATGGCTTCTGGTGCATGCAAAGCAGACTTCTTACATTAAACAGTCTTCTTTTCCTTTCAGCTGCTCCCATTAGGGGTCGCCACAGAGTATTTGGTCTGCAGAATGAGTGGCAGTAGAGTTTTACAGGGTCTAGTTGCCAGCCCTGTGCCCAACCTTCTCAGAAGGCATACACACACACACACACACACACACACACACACACACACACTCACATTTTGGGCCAATTTAGAATGTACACTCCACCTGCAGCATGTCTTGAGAATGTGGGAAGAAACAGAAGCACCCGGAGGAAACCCACACAAACACATGGAGGACATGCAGACTCCACACAGAAGGCACCCCAGCCAAAAATTAAACTGGAGAACCTCTTGCTGTGAGGCAACAACACTAACTGCTGCACCACTGTGCTGCCCTTTTTCTATCATTAAACAGTGATATGTTGATATTAGTTTGGCTAAAAGTTCTGAGACTTGAGGGCTTAGGAGACAGATTCTGCCCTTAGAAATACTATAGAAATAAAAAATATCTTGGCCAGTGTTTGGAAGCCTTGAGCAGAGAGGAGAAGGCCATCCTTAGAAAATTAGGAGGGACTGTCCATCATTACTCTCCATGCTGACACACATTGGACTCACTTGGAATAACAATACTTACTAAGCCAATTGCTGAAATCCATTATAGTGCACTTATACTGTGACATAATTTGTGGTAATGGTAGGATACTGCTCATGGCTAGTCCATTATAGTACATTTACACTGTGACATCATTTGCGGTAATGGTAGGATACTGCTCAAGGCCTGCCCATTATAGTGCACTTATACTATGACATCATTTGTGGTAATGGTAGGGTACTGCTCAAGTCTAGCCTATTATAGAATGCTTACACTGTGACATCATTTGTGGTAATGGTAGGATACTCCTCACAGATAGCCCATTATAGTACGCTTACACTGTGACATAATTTGTGGTAATGGTAGGATACTGCTCAAGGCTAGCCCATTATAGTGCACTTATACTGTGACATCATTTGCTGGTAATGGTAAGATGCTGCTCACAGCTAGTCCATTATAGTGTGCTTATACTGTGACATCATTTGCGGTAATGGTAGGATACTGCTCATGGTTAGCCCATTATAGTATGCTTACACTGTGACATCATCTGTGGTAATTTCTTTGACGTGCACCATGTTTGTGTTTCTAAGATTTTCTCAGTCACAAATGTTGCTACTTTCTGCAAAGTCTTAGCCATCGTGCTAAGTCATGTTTTGTTTGGGTGCATTATGTCCTACATGCATTCCGAACATTGGTAATCTATCATGTTTCACATCATTACTTTTGAATTGTACTTGGGTTGCAGTGATGTTTTCCCTTCATACATTCTGCTTTATCTATACTTAAACCTGTTACCAAAACACTGTGCCTGCATCTTTGCCTAGCTATCTTACGTTTATGGCATTTTTATAGCAACCTCTGTGTGCATGTTGGTAGGATTGTCACCTGGATTACAGATGATAAGCAGCTTGACATTATAGCTGCTTTACAGATATGGGAGGATCATTACAGGCAACATCCTTTTTAAGAAGCAGTGTTTATTGTATACAAAAGAGGGATAAACAGATATATTGATAGAGAGATGGCTATAGACATATTTGTGTCTGAGTATGTGTGTGTGTGTGTGTGTGTGTGTGTGTGTGTGTGTGTGTGTGTGTGTGTGTGTGTGTGTGTGTGTGTGTGTGCACCATCCACATATGCTGGGAAAATTCATTATAGTTAGTGCAAACCTTTGCCATTGTGACTGATGGATTCCATGCTAGCTGATAGATACATTGTATTGTTGTTTGTGGGCTTCTGCATTTGTTCTGCAAATGTCTGCAGATCTGCAATCCCTGTGGACCAGTGTTTCACTGTACATGTAAAAGATATGATGTACTAGGCTACCATGAAAATACTTTTCATTTGTTGTTTCAAGCTGCTTTTATTTATTGCTTTTTTTGTTAAAAATATTTTCTATTTTCCCTTAGCATGTTTTCTGATCTACAAACAAATGCAGGTGCAAATTTATTCTGAAATTTGTTATACCATGCAATTCATTACATCCTACACAGAGCTGTAAACCCTGCATACTTTTGGTAAATGGCATTGTACACTACACACTCTACTTTTGCATAGTATGTAAGAATTAGCTATACCGCTCTCATTTATTATAATATGAAAGAACAGTACTCAGAGCTGCTTCGCACATGTATTCTTAACTCTTTGCAGCTTGCTGCCATCACAGGCTCAATTTGATGTCTGTTGGCTTTTTTCCAAATATGTTACCCAAAGCCCTCTTGAAATGCAATGAACTGTACTATATTCAAAGTTAATCTCCCTACCTTGAATGCAGGTGCCTTTTTTTGATATCCCCATGTCCCCCATGTTATTGAACTACTCTGTACAATTTCTTTCATGTGAAAACCGTAAGTATAGCTGTGGTGTTTGCAAATAATATGTAATCATGCTCACTTGCTCACCGCTATTTTGTGTGTCAGAGGTCCTGATCATATATTTCTGAGTAAGAAAATATTCCATAATCGTCCTGTCACTTTTTCCTTAATTGCATTTTTATATACAAAACCCCTTGTAATTGTTTCATGAATGTTGTCCACGTATGCTAATTGATTAATTAAACATTATGTTTTGTTACTGGTAAATGGGTTTGACAGCATGCTTTACGGGGCAGATGGATATTCAGGCTTTATAAAAGCCATGCTAATATGGATTGAATCAGTGTTGCATTTTGGGTATTATTTCATTATGTGAACCATTTAATAATCACACACATCTTTTGTAAATTAGAAATGCAATGGCAGGGAAACCTATGTGTCCCTCATGCCTCATGGATATCAAACTGGCATGCCAGAAGGAAAGTTGTTTTAAGTATGGCACCCAGGTGCATTTATTAAATGTTATTTCAGTGATAAGAGAGAGTAAGCTTTATTAACTTCTTGTATGGGAAAAGAGGAACATTATTGCTCACAGATTTAGCATGGAAGACCAAGCATTAAATAAACCAGCTGAGCAGATTTTCTTTTCATTTGACTTAATAATCAAGAAGAGGTTCTCCAGTGATATAAATATCACATGAGCAGAGAAAGCCGGTTTCAGTGAATTATGTACTACCTAACCTAAAGGTGCATATGGCTAGGTATCTTATGGGCTCTGTGATTGCCTGTTTAGTATTTTTCCTGTGTTCATGCATTCCGATCTGAGAGCAATTGAAAACCGTCATGGATTTCATGCGTGGCACTTTCTTATGGAAAGGCTACTTGAGACTAATGGATACAGTCTTCAGAGGACTGCATACACTGGCTGCTATATCTGGCACAGTGCCAGTAGCTGAATGTTTGACCCTTAAATGGCAAAGAATGAGGGAGATGTTAACAGGACCAAGGACTGAGTATAGGAACTAAGTATAATAATTTGCATAAAATGTTTGATACTGTGCACACTATAAAGCAAATGTGAATATCTGTAGTGTTTATGGTGATGATAATGTAGCTGTCTCTTTAAAGAGGTCTTATCTATTACCAGTTCTTTGTGCCCTGTAACATTTTCATCTGTGTAGCTCAGTAAAGTTTCTTCTTGCGTACGTATCCTACCTAATGACTCTTAATTTGATCCTTTTACTATATTCATGCTTCACTGTGTACATGTATTACACAGTATCCCTTAAAGTATGGTACTACATAATGCATAAACTGATTGATTAAACACATAATTTTCTGTTAGCTTTTGGTGAATCCTGATAGTAATCTCCTAACAAGTTATCTCGATATCTTTCAGGCACTCTTCTACTGATTAATTGTTGTGATTTCTCTTAGGTCTTTATGTTCTTAAATTTTCTCTCAGCTTATCAGTTCCCAAGGCTGGGACACAGTTCAGCCCATTGACTACACTACTGGAGCCTTCTTACTTGCAGACTGCAAACCTTCAGCATTTCCATCTTTCCCAACAGCACCATCCTTCCAAATCTCCTCACTCCTACTCCTGATTTTCCTATTCTGCATTGACCTACATCCCACAGTCCCAGCTGTCAGCTTCCTCCACTCCTGTAGTTTCAACACAACTACACCTTCAATAGTTTCTGAATCCAAATTATAAACTATTTAAAAAAGTGCAACATTTTTCTACAAGAACTGCAAGATAGAATGTTGCTGTCAGAATTGTGTGTGCAAGCTTGGCTTTAGCATGCATAATGTGATAAAAAGAAGGATACTGTTTTATATCAACTGAGTTTTTAATCCTTTCCTGGTTTGACACTGCACTTTACAAGCAAATGCATGCAGACTGAAAAATATACATTTTGATCTGTGTCAAAGCAGTCTATCAGAGTTTCTTTTTTTTTCTTTTGTTCTCTCTAGAAAAAAAATGGAAACAGTAGGAGGGAGCTGACCAAACACAAGTTCAATATGATTTGAAACAACGCTGTTGGCAGGTTGATAACGTTAGAACTTTAATTGTAACCAAGCACTTTCGGAGGGAATTGTATCTCTCCTTCTTCAGACAAAACGCAAAATTCAAAACAGTTACGTTATAGCCATTTCACCCTTAAATAGGGTACTAATTAATCAATTGTTTAATGAAGCGCAATTCTCTTTAATTTAGTACTGTGTTAAAATCATTTAAAAACATTTAAAAACCACCTTCTTTATCAGTTCCTATAATTATAGTTGCAACCAAACTGTTAAACCCAAGTTTACATGTGAACTATAATTTTCCATTAAGTTATGGTTATACATCTATTGTAAAACAAATAATACTTTAACAACATACCCATACGGCAATAAACCATCATACACAATACATAGTCACTAAATACTGTGTTAAAACAGATCGTATGTGCTATTGTCTCACTCGTCCACTTACAGGTAACATTTTATTGGCCAAACCATATTTAATGCATATATCTTTGTTTTTATACTGCATTTCTGTTTATGATTTAGTCTAACCTGTATAAGCAACTTCTAAAGGTTCTTTTTTGTTTACATAAATAAGCATATTAGTTGGCATGTGTATGGTCTTAATCATATTATGTTACAGCCATATGCCTAATATTTTATTGTATTTAACCAATAGACTCATTTTAATAAAATTATCCATGTTAAAAATCATGTTAAAAATAATGTTTTACATTATTCCTTCCTAACGTTCTAAATAGAAAGCCAAAAAGGTGCTTCAATGAACACTTTACTGACCCCTAATAAACTTGAAGAATGGTCAGTAAAGAAGTCAGATAATCAATGCAGGAGTCAGAAATTTACCAAAATTGTTTTAAAATAATAAAAAAACACACTAAATATACTACTACCTTAAATTTGTTTTCCATGTGGGAAAAAACCAAACTAGGAAATAACAAATTCCCACAAAAAATGTGCGTATATCTTAATTGTTATATAAAAGCTACTTTAAGATGTATAAGATGTATTGTGGACAACTATTGTTCCTTTAAGGTAACCACTTTGAAGTAATGATAATATAAATAAATAAACTAAACTCAACTCAGGATCAATAAACTAATATCTTATCTCTTAAGAGTAATGAGTTTTAATATACAAGTCAGCGAGATCGCCTCATTTAGCCCTGGATATGTATGTGCAGCTGTTCTCAATTGCCAAAGCAATTCTTCTTTTTCCAACAATATTTGCCAAGGTCCAGAATAAGGCTTAACTTTAATTTGCTTTAAAACAGCAAAGTTAAAAATGTGGTCCTTATTCTGTATAATGTGGCAAGCTAGGGCGTTGTTAGTATCACTTTTGAAATTGCATACTGATGCTCATATACCCTTTTAGACAATGCCCTCTCAGTCTTTCCTATGTAGAAAGCTGGGCATTGTCTACAGCTTGCCACATATACTACTGCTTTAGAGGAACAACTAAAATTACCAACTAACTTGTATTTAACATTATTTATTGTCACGTAAGTCCCCTCCTGAATGAGTTTACATTGACTACAAAACCCACACTTAGTCATTCCTTTTACCCTATTAAAAGCAGTAGGTCTGTCCATTTCTAACAATGCTTTCAAATTAAAACCTTTTCTAAAGGTTATGTTAGGTGTTGCACCTAGCAAACGATGCAAATGGGGGTCTTCACTTATGTTACCCCAATTCTTCTGTAAGATATTTCTTATATAATGGTGGTCAATGGAAAAGGTGCACAAAAACCTAACTCCTATATCCGTGATGTTGTTCTTACTGGCCTTTTTAATCGGCATATTATGGTCGGGTCCACCAATTGGATCATGTCCAGTTAAAATGGGCCCAAAATGTCCAGATTGTCTTTTAAATCTGACCTCCGAGGTGATCTCCAAAATTAATGAGTCAGGGTACCCTCTGCTGTTAAACATATTAGCCAGGTTACTACACTCATGATGAAAATCCTCATCTCTGGAAATCATACGTGCCGCCCTCACCATCTGCCCTTTAACCACCGCTCTTTTTTGATGGAGAGGGTGGCAGCTACTAAAGTGAAGGAACCCGTTAGAATAAGTAGGCTTTCTATAGATGTTACTAACAAACCTTGAAGCTGTAATATCCTTATTTAGCCTTATGTCCAAAAAGCTAATCTCCATATCATTTACTTCATAAGTGAAATCTAAAAAGTTGGTCATAGTTTTAATATTGTTGATAAATGGAGCAACCATCTCCAAGGGGCCTTTCCATAAAATGAACATGTCATCCTGGTACCTAGTGTACCAGGAGACACGCTCTTTAAATAATGGGTTACTAAACAACAAAGTGTTCTCCCATTGCGCCATAACGCAGTTAGCGAAGGAACCCCCACAAGGTGAGCCCATGGCTACACCAGAGGCCTGCCTGTATGTCAAGTTGTTGAAATTAAAAAAATTATATTTCAAAACTAATTCAAGTAAAGTTTCTATTGTGTAAATAGTGTTTTGGTCCACATTTCTGAACTCAAGGAACTTCCTAACCCACTTCAAACCTAACTCTTGTGGGATGACTGTGTATAGATCTTTCACATCCACAGTCAAAAAAACCAGGTTAGGGTCAAATGGTATCCTATTAATGTTCTCAAGGAAGCTCCACGAGTCCTTACAAATTTGAGTTTCCCTTTCAATATGTGGTTTTAACAAATTATCTACATACTTGGCACAGGCGACCAAAACAGACCCCCTCCCGTCAATTATAGGTCTAATAGGGGGGTCATATATTGATTTATGAATTTTGGGGGTTCCAAAAAAAGAAGGCATTCTGGGTGCTACCATGTTTAAATATGAATGAACTTCTATATCAACAAAACCCTCCAAAAATAAGTCCTCAATCGTGGACCTGACCCTACTATATGCAATGTTGACTTCATTCAAGCTTGTCATTTCATATGGACCATTGTTCAAATGAGTAATAACTTTGTTAATGTAATCTACTTGGTTCATGAAAATAAGACCGTTACCCTTATCGGGTTTCATGACGCGAATGTTACAGTCCTGTATTAATTTTATGAAGTCACGTTGGTCAGATGTTATGTTTAAACTTTGTTTATATCTATTGTTAATGTTGTTACCAGCTAAAAATCTTAGGTCAAGTTCACAACTTTTTTCAAAACATTTAAGATTATTCACTAATGGAGGGTTAAACAGACTCGCTATTCTAAATGGTCTAAAGAGTGATGAACTATTGCCCAATGTGGCCAACAAATTCAATTTTCGAACGTATAGTTTCAGGTCAACAATTGTTTTAACCAAGTCCATACGGGTATCAGGGACGAAAGACAGCCCCTTAGAGAAAAAGTCAGCCATAGCAGTGGAAATGCTAAGGGCGGTATAGTTAAAAATTTTAAAATCCCCCCTAGAACTGCAAACCATAACAGGCTGACCAAACTCGTTTATCATTTGCTGTTCTGGTTCCGTTGGTTCCTTAATGTCATTTTGTTGGTATTCGACCTCAGGTTCCTCTGGTGAAAATTCTGTGCCTGTCCAAAACCCTGCTGATGTTCAACCCATGGTTGGCCCGCCCTACTAGTAGTAGCGCGCTGTTGTTGCACCTTATTCTCACTGTCATTTGTAGATAAATGGGCCTGGTACTGGTCATTGTCTAAATCAATTTCCTCCTCCTCATCCATGAGAGGATGGTTGTTACCCTGCTCACCGTCCAAAAAATTGTCCAATTGATCCAATTGGTTATTTTTGTTACTCGTATGTTTTTTGTTTATGTTTAGTAAAGGCGCCTTGGTTTTATTATTTGATTGCACATTTTTTGGTGGGTTAGGGTATGCCTTGTTCTCAGCATATTGTTTCACATCCCTCGTAATTTTTTTGCGCTTGTTGTCACATAACTTATTGATGGTGGCATCAATACTAGAAAACACACGAGAGTAATCATATTTGTACCGTAAAAAGTCATGATTGCTCTTAATTTCTTTTTCTAAAGCTGCCAAATCATTTTTGTAAAGTTCAACTTGTTGAGTGTAATAGTTTGTCAGCATAGTCATATATTCAAAACTATGCTGATCAAATAAACCTAAAAGTTGTTTATGGAACTCTGAACCCTCCTCAAGACCAACGGGAAACCTCCATTGCCTCAAGCCTTTAGGCACAATTTTCTTGTTCAAGCATTTTATGGAAAGGCCCCTTGGAGATGGTTGCTCCATTTATCAACAATATTAAAACTATGACCAACTTTTTAGATTTCACTTATGAAGTAAATGATATGGAGATTAGCTTTTTGGACATAAGGCTAAATAAGGATATTACAGCTTCAAGGTTTGTTAGTAACATCTATAGAAAGCCTACTTATTCTAACGGGTTCCTTCACTTTAGTAGCTGCCACCCTCTCCATCAAAAAAGAGCGGTGGTTAAAGGGCAGATGGTGAGGGCGGCACGTATGATTTCCAGAGATGAGGATTTTCATCATGAGTGTAGTAACCTGGCTAATATGTTTAACAGCAGAGGGTACCCTGACTCATTAATTTTGGAGATCACCTCGGAGGTCAGATTTAAAAGACAATCTGGACATTTTGGGCCCATTTTAACTGGACATGATCCAATTGGTGGACCCGACCATAATATGCCGATTAAAAGGCCAGTAAGAACAACATCACGGATATAGGAGTTAGGTTTTTGTGCACCTTTTCCATTGACCACCATTATATAAGAAATATCTTACAGAAGAATTGGGGTAACATAAGTGAAGACCCCCATTTGCATCGTTTGCTAGGTGCAACACCTAACATAACCTTTAGAAAAGGTTTTAATTTGAAAGCATTGTTAGAAATGGACAGACCTACTGCTTTTAATAGGGTAAAAGGAATGACTAAGTGTGGGTTTTGTAGTCAATGTAAACTCATTCAGGAGGGGACTTACGTGACAATAAATAATGTTAAATACAAGTTAGTTGGTAATTTTAGTTGTTCCTCTAAAGCAGTAGTATATGTGGCAAGCTGTAGACAATGCCCAGCTTTCTACATAGGAAAGACTGAGAGGGCATTGTCTAAAAGGGTATATGAGCATCAGTATGCAATTTCAAAAAGTGATACTAACAACGCCCTAGCTTGCCACATTATACAGAATAAGGACCACATTTTTAACTTTGCTGTTTTAAAGCAAATTAAAGTTAAGCCTTATTCTGGACCTTGGCAAATATTGTTGGAAAAAGAAGAATTGCTTTGGCAATTGAGAACAGCTGCACATACATATCCAGGGCTAAATGAGGCGATCTCGCTGACTTGTATATTAAAACTCATTACTCTTAAGAGATAAGATATTAGTTTATTGATCCTGAGTTGAGTTTAGTTTATTTATTTATATTATCATTACTCCAAAGTGGTTACCTTAAAGGAACAATAGTTGTCCACAATACATCTTATACATCTTAAAGTAGCTTTTATATAACAATTAAGATATACGCACATTTTTTGTGGGAATTTCTTATTTCCTAGTTTGGTTTTTTACCACATGGAAAACAAATTTAAGGTAGTAGTATATTTAGTGTGTTTTTTATTATTTTAAAACAATTTTGGTAAATTTCTGACTCCTGTATTGATTATCTGACTTCTTTACTGACCATCCTTTAAGTTTATTAGGGGTCAGTAAAGTGTTCATTGAAGCACCTTTTTGGCTTTCTATTTAGAACGTTAGGAAGGAATAATGTAAAACATTATTTTTAACATCATTTTTAACATGGATAATTTTATTAAAATGAGTCTATTGGTTAAATACAATAAAATATTAGGCATATGGCTGTAACATAATATGATTAAGACCATACACATGCCAACTGAAATATGCTTATTTATGTAAACAAAAAAGAACCTTTAGAAGTTGCTTATACAGGTTAGACTAAATCATAAACAGAAATGCAGTATAAAAACAAAGATATATGCATTAAATATGGTTTGGCCAACAAAATGTTACCTGAAAGTGGACGAGTGAGACAATAGCACATACGACCTGTTTTAACACAGTATTTAGTGACTATGTATTGTGTATGATGGCTTATTGCCGTATGGGTATGTTGTTAAAGTATTATTTGTTTTACAATAGATGTATAACCATAACTTAATGGAAAATTATAGTTCACATGTAAACTTGGGTTTAACAGTTTGGTTGCAACTATAATTATAGGAACTGATAAAGAAGGTGGTTTTTAAATGTTTTTAAATGATTTTAACACAGTACTAAATTAAAGAGAATTGCGCTTTATTAAACAATTGATTAATTAGTACCCTATTTAAGGGTGAAATGGCTATAACGTAACTGTTTTGAATTTTGCGTTTTGTCTGAAGAAGGAGAGATACAATTCCCTCCGAAAGTGCTTGGTTACAATTAAAGTTCTAACGTTATCAACCTGCCAGCAGCGTTGTTTCAAATTATATTGAACTTGTGTTTGGTCAGCGAGCTAACTGCAGCTGGTTTACTTTCCCTTGCCTGACTTGTATTCCTTCGCGTTTTTGTCTTTACAAGTCTGTTTGGTTTTTTGTATTAACAGTAGGAGGGAGAAAAGATACAGATTACATTCTGTTAAAGACATACATGTAAATCAAGCTGTGAATTTCTTGATTTTTCTATTAAGGATGTTCTATTTTTTTTAACTTTACACATCATTAAAGTAATCAGAGTTCACATACGCACAGTATGGTTAGGTCAATATTTTTCTCTCTGAAAAGGTAAAATTATTAAATGTATAAATATTTACATTGATCATTCATTCCAAGTCCCTGTATGTAGCAATAGGACAACCAGGTAAACAAATTTCAAAAAGCACAGACAATGAAAAAATATAATAAAGCTAAATGCAAACTGTAAATCGGTGCAATACAAGATTTACAAATGAATGGATTACTTTTGTAGTGTAAAGGTGGAGATTGTAATAAACTGTACAGAAGAAGGTGAAAGAAACAATAATGAGACAATATGGAATCTGACAGCAGCTAATCCGGGAATAGCAGAGGAAAAATATGAATATGTTGAAGAGAAAGCAGAGAAAGTATGAAATGGGGACAACAACTCAAATGAAAAAAGGAGGCAGGCAGAATGAGACAGACAGACAGGCAGAAAGAAATGCCTCAACATAGACTTTAATTTTAGTCAAAGAATATCCTTGAATGCGCTGGATGCGTTTTCAACCATGACAGCCATCAGTGTTTTATATTTTTGAAGCACTCAGTCAAATGTTGCAGAAATAGTTACATTTTCATTCAAAATAGTGTGGTGTTAGTTGAAAATGTATTCACATTAGTAGTTAATGACTGCACATCAAAGAAAGAACAGGAGGCTATGTGTCAGCACATTTCCACTTGCCTAGGTAATGATGTTGCATGGTCAACTAGATGACCAAGGGTTCATATCCCAGTGGAGAACATTTTATAAATATAGAGTCACATACACGTATACACACACACACACACACACACACACACACACACACACACACACACACACACACACACACACACACACACACACACACACACACACACACAAGTACAATAGACTTTTCTGACTGTATACTATAAAGGAATCAGATAGAGTAGCACTCTAATGCTAATGCTAGTTAATGCTGCATAGCTGGACACTTCTAAAAAATCTACCTATAGTTGAGAAACACTTGATGCTCATATAAGCTACTGCTATGTTTTTTTCTTTTCTTTTTTTTTCTGAGTCCTTCTAAGGACTTAGGGATTAGTATGTGCAAACTATTTTCCTTTTGAGTCTTTTTAAGAACTGGGTGAATTTTTGAGGAAAGCACTACTTTTTTTTTTCCTTCATTTTGTTGACCATGTGGGCTGTGAGGGTGTGCTGATGACAGACACTTAGGGGGGGTTATTTTTTATAAAGACGCTCTGCTGAGCAACAATGAAAATATCAGAAGTATTCTTGTACCTTATATCGATGCAAAGACATATTTTGCCCATCTTTGCATATTAGGAGTCTTTGGAATGTTTGAGTGATACAGTGTAGGGCTTTTATATTATTTTATTGTATATTATTTTTATAAAACACAGAAGTATTGTTTAGATAGACGTTATTTATTTATTTTGTTGCAGTTAGTGTTTAAAGTATGATACTAAGACTGAAGGATGGGATCTGGATAACAGAATTTGTTGCAAATGTATTATAGTCCCTGTGAAAGAGCCCTGTAAAATTTATAAAACTGATGATTAAAATGAACATGTAAATGTTAATGTAAGGTAATTAAAATATTGAGACACACACACACACACACACACACACACACACACACACACACACACACACACGCACACACACACACACACACACAAACAGATCTCGTTTTTGATGTTTATAACATCTAGTAATCTTGTGGAAGTGCATTCTGTTACTACAAACAATTTAAATACTGAAAATTGTGAAAGTATTATCTCTATTGTCATGGATGAGGTTGGAACGGGGAGGGGGCAGATTGAATGTGAAAGGTGATAGAAGCAAAACTGGTGTGGAAATTATACATTTAACCAGAGATTAAAATATAAATGATGAAATAGTATTCTTGAATGTGCCTGAAAAGGATAGTTGCCATGCTATGACTGTAATAAAAGGTTAGAGTTTAAAAAGAGGTTTAGAGTTAGATGTTTGGGAGGCTGATGAGAGTGATGAGTTTAAAGTTATTAAAGAAGAAGAAGAAGAAGCTGGAAAAGGGCTTTGGGAGGTATACATATGACAATTTTGGTAAAAGAAAATGGTTTAAATGGTGATACGGGATAATCTAACAGACAATTATTTGAAAGTGGAGACTCTGTGGTTAAAGGTGTAAGGAATATTTTACCAAATAAGGATAAAGATCATATTATCATCTCATCTTTACTTGTAGTATTAGGGATATGTGGAGGTCACTGGGCAAACTATTTTCTAAGAAGAATATGATGATGCAGTTGTTAAAGTTGGGATTAATGATGTTAGAAAATCAGGTCTATATTACCAGATCAAAATTTTAGTTAGTTGAATAACTAAAGATTGATCTGGAACTAGCGAAATCCAAAAACCGGGAACAGCCGATTTCATGCAGGGAAAGAATTCCCTTGGCCGTTATGCGGATTATGCCCTTTTCTTCAATGTAGAGTGATCTCAGAATTGGTATATTTAGTTAGGGGGTGGGGGCATAGTCCCCCCACATTGGGGATGTTTGGGGTGAAGGCCCCCACTTGATTTGAGTTTAAAAGTATTTTTTTATTTTGATGTGGCCAAGGGAATTCTTTCCCTGTGTGAAATTGGCCATTTGCAGTTTTTGGATTTCGATATTACCAGATCAATCTTTAGTTATTTGACTAACTAAAGTTTCGATCTGGTAATATAGACCCGAAAAATTAAATCCCAACTTGTTTAATGATTGTGTACATCTGATCATTAATAAAAGCAAAAAGTGGGATTTTAATCTTGCTTTTTATGGAGTTATTCCAACAATAATCATGTATTTATAAAGATAACAAGAAGTTTACAAATAATATCGGAAGAGAGTGTCTTTTTTCCTCTATGAATTGTATTACAATATGAGAAGATTTGTTAGTAAAGAATCTTTCTTTGGAAAGGATAGGTTTCATTTAAGTTATAGAGGGAACAAGACTCTAATAAGGAAAATATTTACATTTTTGGAAAATTTTGATTTTTTTAAGGCAGGCCATTAAAGGAATTGATGTAAGAGAACTGATAGATTCCTCCAAGTTATTTTTGTGTAATGCTAGAAGCTGAAATAATAGTGGTCTGTTTGGAGGCTACAGCAGAATGTGATATGTTGGATGGTATACTTGGACTGAAACATGGTTTACCAATATGTATGCTCCTTTAGATTTACCAGTTTAGAATGGATATCATAATTTTATGAAAGAAAAAGAGGCAGTGGGGTATCAGTTTATGTTACAGATGAATTTATTTGTTTTTTATATATATATATATATATATATATATATATCATCATCATCATTCTCTTTCGGCTTTTCCCGTTAGGGGTCGCCACAGCGGATCATCTCTTTCCATTTCTTCCTATCCTCTGCATCTTGCTCTGTCACACCAACCGCCTGCATGTCCTCTCTCACCACGTCCATAAACCTTATCTTAGGCCTTCCTCTATTCCTCTTACCTGGCAGCTCCATCCTTAGCATCTTTTTCCCAATATACCCATCATCCCTCCTCAGCACATGTCCAAACCAACGCAATCTCGTCTCTCTTGCTTTGTCTCCAAACTGTCCAACATGAGCTGACCCTCTAATATACCGATTCCTAATCCTATCCATCCTAGTCACACCGATTGCAAATCTTAACATCTTTAACTCTGCCACATCCAGCTCTGACTCCTGCCTTTTGTCAATGCCACTGTCTCCAACCCATATAACATAGCTGGTCTCACTACACTCTTGTAGACCTTCCCTTTCACTCTTACGGATACCCGTCTGTCACAAATCACTCCTGACACTCTTCTCCACCCATTCCACCCTGCCTGTACTCTCTTCTTCACTTCTCTTCCACATTCACCATTACTCTGAACTGTTGATCCCAAGTACTTAAACTCGTCCACCTTTACCAACTCTACTCCCTGCATCCTCACCATTCCTCTACCCTCCCTCTCATTTACACACATATATTCTGTCTTAGCCCTGCTGACCCTCATTCCTCTGCTCTCTAGAGCATATCTCCACCTCTCCAGAGTCTCCTCAACCTGATTCCTACTCTCACTACAGATCACAATGTCATCTGCAAACATCATAGTCCACGGGGCCTCCTGTCTGATCTCATCTGTCAACCTGTCCATCACCACTGCAAATAAGAAAGGACTCAGAGCTGATCCTTGATGTAATCCCACCTCCACCTTAAACGGATCTGTCACTCCCACTGCAGTCCTCACCACTGTCACACTACCCTCGTACATATCCTGTACCACTCTTACGTACTTCTCTGCCACTCCTGACTTCCTCATACAATACCACAACTCTTCTCTAGGCACCCTGTCATATGCTTTCTCCAAGTCTACAAAGACGCAATGCAACTCCTTCTGACCTTCTCTGTATTTCTCCATCAACACTCTCAGAGCAAACATTGCATCTGTAGTGCTCTTTCCTGGCATGAAACCATACTGCTGATCACTAATCATCACCTCCCTTCTTAACCTTGCTTCCACTACTCTTTCCCATAACTTCAAGCTGTGACTAATCAGTTTTATCCCTCTGTAGTTACTGCAGCTCTGCACATCACCCTTATTCTTAAAGATAGGTACCAAAACACTTTTTCTCCACTCCTCAGGCATCCTCTGACTTTCCAAAATTTCATTAAACAATCTAGTTAGAAATTCCACTGCCATTTCTCCTAAGCACCTCCATGCTTCCATTGGTATGTCATCTGGGCCAACAGCCTTTCCATTCTTCATCCTCTTCATAGCTGCCCTTACTTCCTCCTTGCTAATCTGTTTCACTTCCTGATTCACTATCCCCACATCATCCAACCTTCTCTCTCTCTCATTCTCTTCATTCATCAGCCTCTCAAAATACTCTTTCCATCTACTCAACACACTCTCCTCTCTTGTGAGTACCTTTCCCTCACTATCCTTTATCACCCTTACATGCTGCACATCTTTCCCAGCTCTGTCCCTCTGTCTAGCTAATCGGTACAGGTCCTTTTCTCCCTCTTTAGTGTCCAATCTCTCGTACAACTCTCCATATGCCCTATCCTTAGCTTTTGCCACCTCTCTCTTTGCCATGCCTCATCTCCTTATACTCATGTCTACTTTCTTCATCTCTTTGACAATCCCACTTCTTCTTCGCCAGCCTCTTCCTCTGTATACTCTCCTGTACTTCCTCATTCCACCACCAGGTCTCCTTGTCCTCCTTCCTCTGTCCAGATGTCACACCAAGCACCTTTCTAGCAGTCACCCTTACTAGTTCTGCTGTAGTTACCCAGCTATTCGGTAACTCTCCACTGCCTCCCAGTGCCTGTCTTAACTCTTCCCTAAACTCCACTTCACAATCACCGTTTTTAACTTCCACCATTTAATCCTTGGCACAGCTTTCACATTCCTCCTCCTCTTCTTGATCACCAACGTCATTCTACATACCACTAATCTATGCTGCTTAACTACACTTTCACCTGCCACCACTTTACAGTCTCCAATCTCCTTAAGACTGGCCCTCCTACATAGTATATAATCAACTTGTGAGCATCTTCCTCCACTCTTGTCGTCACCCTATGCTCCACCCTCTTCTTAAAATACGTATTCACCACAGCCATGTCCATCCTTTTCGCAAAATCCACAATCATCTGACCTTCTGCATTCCTCTCCTTAACACCATACCTACCCATCACTTCCTCATCCCTCTGTTCACTTCACCAACATGCCCATTAAAGTCCGCTCCAATCACTAGTCTCTCACCCTTGGGTACACTCACCACAACTTCATCCAACTCACTCCAAAATTTCTCTTTCTCTTCCATCGCACACCCAACTTGAGGAGCATATGCACTAACAACATTCATCATTACACCATCAATTTCGAGCTTCATAAACATCACTCGGTCAGACACTCTCTTCACGTCTAAAACACTCTTGGCATATTGTTCCTTTAGTATAACCCCTACCCCATTTCTCCTGCCATCCACACCATGATAAAACAATTTGAACCCGTTTCCTAAACACCTGGCCTTACTTCCCTTCCATCTGGTCTCTTGCACACACAATATATCAACCTTCCTTCTCTCCATCATATCAGCTAGCTCTCTTCCTATACCAGTCATACTGCCAACATTCAAAGTTCCTACCCTCACTGCTACACTCCTAACCTTCCTCCTATCTTCCTGCCTTTGGGCACGCCTTCGCCCTCCTCTTCTCCTTCGGCCAACAGTCGCCCAATTTCCGCCAGCACCCTGTTGGCTAACAGTACTGGTGGCGGTCGTTGTTAACCCGGGCCTTGACCGAACCGGTATGCAATTATGAAAAGTTCTCCGCATCAGTAATTTTTGGCAGAAGTTTTATGCCGGATGCCCTTCCTGACGCAACCCTCCCCATTTATCCGGGCTTGGGACCGGCACAAAGAAATGCACTGGCTTGTGCATCCCCAGTGGCTGGGTTATATATATATATATATATATATATATATATATATATATATATATATATATATACATGCAAACCTTTTGAAATTACTTCAGTATATATAGCTAGAGTTGGGGGGATGTTAATGTTTATTTGTTTTACAGGATTCTGAATCAAAATGGTGAGGATCTGTCTAGCTTTGGGTAGATGTTATCTACTTATTTTGCTGAAGGAATTGATATTATAGCTGGATAGCTCAGAAGTTAAATGGCTGTAACTACCACTTTCTAGAAATGTCATGTATAATTTGGCTAATATTAATTTTGACTTTTGGATATACACAACTGAACCAGGTTAAGATGAAAGTTTCCTAGATATTGTATAGATTAAGGCTGTACAAGATCATTATGGGTGTTCACTTACATTGTGAATTGGGTGGCTCTTATAGCTTGAGTGTTACTTGGTATTTTGCAACTAATTTATTGGCATTTAAGACCTTATGGAGTTGTTTGACAGATCATTGCAAATCTAGTAGTAAATGGAGAACAGATACATTTCTCAAGGACTTGTGTAAAGTTTTGTTGGATAAAATTATTTTTTTTTTGGTTCAGCGGAGAAACTAATAATTTGGCATGATTTGTTATTAAACAAAGAGTGTCCAAGCTTGTCACCTGGCCAAGTTAAGAAAGCTTGTAAAATGATAAAGCAGAAATTGGATGAACTTAATGGAATTAATTGGTATTTCTTGTCAAATATAACTGACAGCATTGCCACATGTTTAATATGTTTGCTTCAAATCTCACTTGCGACTGATTATATTTCTTCTGATTGGAAAGAAGCCTAGTGATTTCTACTCCAAAAGGAGATCTTTCAGACATTGGGAATTTTAGGCCTATTAGTCTAAATATTTTGTGGTCATTTTTTGAGTGAATCTTAACCAAGTATATTTTTAATCATCTGAACTACTCACTGGATATATTCCAACATTCTTTAGTCAGGGGCTAGTCTTGTGTAACGCATTTACTAGGATTTTATCAAAATGTTTGGGAAATTCTTGATACCAGGTTGGCAGCCAATGAAGTTTTTTTTTGGATTTTAGTAAGGCTTCTGATACTGTTCAACAGTCAAGAATTTTAGCATTATTACAAGAATATAAGGTAAACAGATTTCTGATAAGATGGATTAGAAACTGGTTAGAAAAAAAAAGATTTGTCATGGGTAAATTGCAGTTGTTATGTCTGAAAAGAAAGAACGTAATTGTGGGGTTCCTCAAGGTTCATTCCTTGGCCCTAGTTTATTTAGTATTTTCACATGTAGGTTCCCTTTGGTAGGTAATATATAGGTTTGCAAATATGCAGCTAATAATAATGCTGGTACAATGGTAACATAAATTTATGATCAGTATTTTCTTCAAGCATTCTTAAATAGGCTTGATAACTGGGCAACAAACAATGTTATAAAATTGAATAAGAGGAAACAAAGGCCATGCACTTTGGTTTTAACAGTCCCCATTATCCATACACTATGAAAGGCATACATTTGGAAGAACTTAATGTTGTTAATGATTTGTGCATTAATATTGATGATGGGTTTAATTTTTGAATCAGTTTATTGGGTATTAATAGATGATATTATGAACTGGGAAACATATTTAGAACAATCTCTACTAGAAATGCTAAGGCATTGTTCCAAATATATAAAAGTACTGTGTGCCCCATTATCAAGTATGGGCCTGTAGTTTGCTTTTATAGCAACCTACATATGAGGAAATTAAAGTGAACTCAAAAATTTTTTTCAAGACAAATTAAAGGTTTGAGAGGGCAGGATTATGCTAGATAGTTGGAAACATTGTCTCTACACTGTGAATTATCAGTTTATTAGGGAGATTTGATAATGGAAAATAAATGTTTCTATAATGATTCATATGCAGCAGGGGATGCTAATAATAAAGATGAACATCTAACAATTACAGGAAACCATAACCTGTTAGTTAATGTTGTGCCTGATCGTACTAATCTCTTGGGAAATTCCTTTCATTTTATAGGCTGGTAGGCTGTAAAAAGTATTTCCTATATCTTTAAGGAAGGAAATGCTATTGTCTCAATTTAAATATTGTCCGGATAGATGAGTTGAGACAAGAGTTTTTAATTTTGATTTTCTGGTGGCAGACCCTTTGAAGCCATTCTGAGGTTGTCAGTTTGTATTATCTGACATTTGACATGCTCTCTACACTGAAATATTGAAAGTGTGCTAGGATGGCATAATCTGTCCTAAAATGCCACTCACAGAAATGCAACACAACTATTGACTGAGATGTTTAACCATAGTCCCATCTGCCTGAGTTATTGGTACCTCAAGTGGATGTAGAAGACATCACAGCTTCCCTAATGTCCAGGCCAAATATGTGATAATCAGTATAAATACCATCTTGGACTCCCCTGAAAGTAGGTCAAACCTAATGAGAATAATCTGGGCAGCAAAAGTAAACAAATGATAACAAAGTTTCAATTTAAGTCAGAGGAGGGCAGGGAGGGCAGGCAGGCAGGGTAGCCATCCACACCATCAGTAAACTGTGTTCAGTTAATAATGTATCACTCACTTTTAGCACATAAAAGCAGACTTTATTGCATGCAGACAATGAACTGCAAAACATCGAACTAGTGCCTCGGCGTATGCATTCTAGGTTCAAAAGATTTGTAAAGCCTGGGTCCTGAGTGGTCAGTGGAGGCAAGAAAATGAGTAGCCAAAGCTGGTTTGCCTTTTTCAGGGGGAAGGTGGAGTTTTGTTCTTTGGCAGAATAGACCATGTGAAAGCCAAACTGGAGCTGCTAACAAGACAGTCCATAATATATGTGTCAGTGCTTATTGTGTCCAAGACATGTGGAAGCATGACCTGGGAAACAGACGCTCTAACATAGACATGCTAATCAGAAAGCAGGAACTATGGGTATAGAATACTAAATAACCACCTTTTCCCATAGTGTGAAGATTACGCAGCGTTAGCACTCATCATACCCCTTTATTAAGGAGAATAAGGGGTCCTATATCAATCAACCAGTTTGGGAATAACAGACAGATCAGCAATTAGACAAGCTAGTATATATACCAAGGCAATTACCCTTCTGTAAGTAACCCATTGGACAAGATTCAAGTTAAGTTGCAATCACATGTGGTGGGTAAAAATATATTGCAGCATTTTGGTTAGAAATCACCTCATTTCAAAATGTGCTACTGCAAAATGCAAACGGTACACATTAACTCTTGTAATGCAGGCAAAGAAAATAATGTTTACTCATTGGTCAAGATATACCTAAAGGATGATGGGTATATGCATACTGCGTGGAGACTCCAGGCTCTAGCAGTGAACCTTGTCACTGTGCAGACAGACACATTTCCTGTACATGCCATGTCTTCCTTTTGCTTCCATTTTTGTCACTATAACATTTTAAAACCAGTTACACCAACACTGACAAAATATAGTGTTGTTCTCTATGTATTCACACAACCGTGAAATATGTTTAAAGCAACCATTAACACATGACATCTCACATTGTTCTTATGGGATAGTTGGCCTTAGTAAAAATAATTTGAATCATCCTGTTGCTCTCAACCACATGGCTGTAGAACTCAAATGAAATAATGATTTTGTTAGGGTCAAAAGGAATATGATTTGAAAATGTGAGCAGCAAGTATTTTTTCTTCTTTTGCTTTGTTTTAAGAATCCTTCTTATCATTGTGAGTTTTACTTTGGTGTGTCTGGAGTTTGCACTTTCTCCATCTTTATGTATTGACTTTCACCAGGTACTGTAGTTTCAGCCCATCTTCTAAAATCGTATTTGTTTGATTAGCTAAATTGTAAAATTTGATCTCTCTCTCTCTCTCTCTCTATATATATATATATATATATATATATATATATATATATCTTTCATATGTTCATAGGTTCATACTAGGCTATCTGCCCTAGGGCATTTATAAGCCTAGCCAGAGTGTGTTTGGTTTTCGCCACCCATTTTAAATTAATTTTGCTATGCCCTTTTTCGAGGTTAGTATATTGTGCCTCTGTCTAACAGTGACACAGAAGTGATACTCGGGGTAAACCTACGATCTCCCATCCATTCATCAAGATTCCTCTTGAAGAGAGTCAATGAGGGACTCTGCCTAAGATTAGTTTATGGTCTGATCTTACCAATGAGGGATACACTTCTGGTCTGGAGCATACAGTCCCCATGTTGGTGATGATCAGGTCCAGTATGTTTTCCCCTCTTGTGGGAGTGGTAACAAGTTGTTCCATAGCATTTGAGTTTATAAATTCTAGGAACCTTTGGGCTAGGGTGTTGGAGTAGAGTAATGCTCCCAGTCTATGTTTGGGTAGTTGAAGTCGCCCAATATAATGGTGTATGGAGAGACCTTCATATTTTCCAGTGTTCTCAGGAAGGCCGAGTGGGGTTCCTGGGTTTGGGATGGTGCTCTGTAGCAGGCTATAAACTGGAAGGCAGTTTTACCCAATATTAGTTGCACATGGATAGTCTCTGATGCTTTGTGCTGTGCCACCAACCTGGAGGTGTGGGTATCTTTGACGAATATTGATACTCCCCCTCCTTTTGTGGTTCGGTCAAAGTTTTGGGGCCGAAAAGCATGGTATGAGGTATAACCTGGTAGTGCTGGGGTGCTCTCGGGAGCCTTGAACCAGGTTTCGGTTACTGCACAGATATCGATGTTCTCCATGCTAAGGAGAGTTTTGAGTGCGTGCATCTTGAGGATGAGACTTCTGGCATTGAGTAGCATTACTCTTAGTTTCTTATCCCTTGTGATACCTATGGAGGTGGGTTTGTCTTTTGAGCCTTGCCTAAAAAAGGCACTATGGGGGTAGCAAGAGCCTTTGTCAATATCCGAAAGCCCAGGGGTGACAGGTGCAAGCCGTCCCTAGCGAAGCATCGTGGCTTGTCGAACATGTCATCCCAGGCTGACAGGCACTGGATCCCCTTTGAATGACACCAGTACTTAAGCCAATTGTTGAAATTGATCATCTTGTCTTCATATTGTGGCATCATTCTTGGTGAGGGTAAGATGCTACTCAAGGTCAGGGTCATACCGGCCTGGGCTACATGCTCAGAGAGCTCCTCTATGTCTCTTTTCATGTAGTCCAGGGAGGTACGTCTCAGGTCATTCACACCAGCATGGACAATGACTGAGTCATATTTTTACTTGCCTTGGACTGACCTGAGTGCTTGTGTTATGTGGCGGATCCTAGCATCCGACAGGCAGCTCACCGTGATCTTCTCCTTGTTCAGCCTGGTGAGCAGGACGTCAGTGTGCCTGACGATAGAGTCACCTATTACAAGTGTATCAGGTGTGTTGTTTAGCCTTAAGGGCCGTGACTGTTCGGCACACTGGCTTTGTGAGCTATGTGTTGCACGTGTTTGTTTTTGGGGTAGTGGTTGCTTGGGTGTCTGCTTTGGAGGTCTCTGCTGCTTAGGCAGATTTTTATTTAGAGCCTCCGAGTATGTTTTTGTGTGTTTATATGTTTGGTTTGCTGTCGTGGTAGGTCTATGTGAGACTGGAATTGTAGTGAGTGTGGTTTCCTTCTCCTCCTGACTGGTTACACCAGTACTGAGTTGAGAGAGCTTAGCCTCCAGTATGGCTATATGGTTGCATCTCTCACATGTGTTGGAATTTGTTGGGAGGAGGAGTCCCTAGATATATATATATATATATATATATATATATATATATATATATATATATATATATATATATATATATATATATATATATGGATTCCTATTACAAGAATGAAAGTTCACTACTTCGAACTTGTAATAGGAAGCCTCACTTCTGCAAAAGTTCACTTTAACGAAAGTGAACTTTTGCGTAAGTGCACTTCACCAAAAGCACTGCAGCACAGTGGAGGACATAAAAAACAAGCTATGTCCTCCACTATGGCGCAATAGTCATAGAACTTAGGGTTAGGGCATGGGTTAGGGTAAGGGGATAGTTGGTAAAGCTATCCCCTTACCCTAACCCATGCCCTAACACTAAGGTTCGTGACTATCGCACCATAGTGGAGGGCATTGCTATGTCCTTCACTGCGCTGCAGTCATCACGGACCTTAGGGTTAGGGCACGGGTCATGGTAAGGGGATAGCCCACTATGACCCATGCCCTAACCCTAAGGTCTGTGAGTACTGCACGGAAGTCCAGTACAACACCCGTTCGTTGTACTGAACTTCACGTAAGTGCACTTTCGCTGCAGTGAGCATTCCATGCACTATTTCAAATTAGTGAACATTCGATCTAGTGTATGGAACCTGTATGTATGTATATATATATATATATATATATATATATATATATATAGATATATATATATAGATATAGATATATAACTATATATATATATATATATATATATATATATATATATATATATATACAGAGAGAGAGAGATAGGTATTATACATATAGATATATATAGACATATATGTATATATTTGGGCTCCCTGCAAAAGGTCAAGTGCATCTTTGGCTGAGAGTTGTTTGTTAACTAGTTTATGACTGACTAAGCAGCTGGTCAACAGACACCTCAGATCCCAAAATTCAATGGATCGAGGAATATGCCCTTACCCCATGTTTCTGCAATCTTGAGGTTGGTATATATAATTAGCAGGGGATGTGGGGGGCATTTTTAATTAAAAATTTTGCATAAGCTGAGGGTGTTTCTTGGCACATGCATAGTGGTTTGTAAACTTCAGCATTTTTAATGTTTTTACGTGAATGTTTTGCTTGTCAAAGTTGAGTGTATTCAATCTGTAGTACTATACCAATAGATATACATGTGCGTGTGTGTGTGTGTGTGTGTGTGTGTGTGTGTGTGTGTGTGTGTGTGTGTGTGTGTGTGTGTGTGTGTGTGTGCTGCAGTATATATCAAGCAAGGACTACATTTTTCAGAAGGCATTTTAGTGATGGCAGATTCAGTTAATCAGAATGCTCCATGGAGTATATCAAAAACATGAGCACATTCATGACGTTGAAAGTCTTGAGAGAAGCTTTGAGGTGGAAGCTTGAGTTCATATTGAGTGTTTGGAGAAAAGCAGTTTAGTGGAGTATCCTGAGACTGGAAGAGATGCCTTCATTTGCCTTGCATATATGGAAGCTGCAAAGAAAATCTGATGCCTTGGAAGCTGCTAGGTTAAGTTGTTTAGGTATGTAAACATACTGTAGTATGGTGACTGAGCAGGGTCAGGAAACCTAGCAGTAACATATACCAAAACAGGGATTATATTTCCCCAGAGGATATGTTAGTGACACCCCACACAGGGCAATCAGCATGGTTCAGGTAATTGCTGCTGTCTTCAGGATTCTGTTACGCCAATCTTCCGCTGACGTCCACTTCTTGGTTTATTTGATTTTATTTTTGTTGGATGGTTCAGGTAACATTTGATGAACAGGAACACTAGAGGGATTGATTAGTGATTTAGGGTATTTGAAGAAAGGAAATTTGGTGGATTAACCTGAGGCAGGAAGTGGGTTTGACATTTGTCTAGTTATGTGGAAGCTGAAAGGGAAATTATTTTGCTTGGAGCTGTTAAGAGAAGATGTCCAGCAGCCTAGATGTTAAAGAATGTGGATCTGTTATCATGAAGAAGAAAGCTGTGAACAGATTTATTACCTGGAAGGTGAGCTGTGCTAAAACTCTAAGTACTGTTTTTAACATTGGGGAAAGGTGTTAAAGTTGCAGTGCTGAATTGTCATTTTTATTTCATTTATTAAGATAGCCAAAGCATGTTTTCTTTTCGATGAAATTAAGTAGAAACCTCCCATGACAGTAATCTGTGTTTCAGGTGACTGAAAGCAAGGAAACTTTGTTTCATTTTTTTAACCTTACTCACTTTACTTATAAAATTACATGGGCTTGCTGCAGTATATATTCCTTGTGTCGCAGGTCACAACTGAAATGAGTTTATTGACAATCCATATACATATCTTCCAGTAGTTTAGCAGCTTACAAATAATCCAGAGTAAAGCTGCCAGAGTACCAGGAATAAATGGTGCTATTAACGCTGACCTACAATGTAATGTGAATCTTGGCAGTTTGAGCCCTATTAAAATTACAGCTCTCATCTGTTCAATGTACTGCCTTGCATGAAATGGCAATTATATCACACAAAAAGTATGCACTGCTCTTGTGTGTCATATCCAGTGTCTAATGATAAATGACACCAGCTGAATTGCCACGGTTCTGGAGTTTAATACAAAATGGTCATCCTACAGTCTACATAACATGTTTGACTGACCAACGCTGGACAATTACACTGACCTATCCCTGCACAGTTTAGTGAAATTAAACTAGAATTCTAGCACAAGTGCCATCAACACTACCTTGCTATAGTGCAGTGCTTCACAACTAGAATGAAACTATGCCATTACCATAGATGCAAACACAGCTGTTAAATATATTACAAAACTGTGGTGATCTTTTTAGCACTAAGCTATCATAATCTTAAAAGGTCATTCTCATTTGTGTTTCTCATATGTCATTTCATTTGCATTCTTTGGCCACTACATTATGTGTTAACTGCCTGGTCCATTGATTAGTTTATCTGGTCCATTCCTGTTTTGTTATATAAGTTCATAGTTTCATAGGTAAGTGCTAGGCTATCTGCCCAAGGACATTTATAAGCCTAGCCAGAATGCATTGGCTTTCGCCACCCCCTTAGATTAGTTCCCTGTGCCTCTGTCCAGCAGAGCCATCAGTTCCCTGTGCCACTGTCCAGCAGAGCCATTAGTTCCCTTTGCCACTGTCCAGCAGAGCGAGTGCAGTGATCCCCAGGGTAAATTTTCTGTTTCCCATCCGCCCGTCAAGGTTTCTCTTGAAGAGTGTTAGTGAGGGGGCTCTACCTGATGTATATTGGAATCCTGTTCCAAAGCATGGGGAGTCTCTGGGATAGGAATCTATCCCTCCAGCATGCCCTATTTATCGTTGTGGTGAGGTTTATATCTCTAGAGCATGTGGCTGTCTGGGATTTGTTTTTTTTTTAGGTGGAGCATGTCCATCAATTCTGGGTTGGACATGGCCTTGTATGTCAGGCAGAGATCACCTCTGAGTAAGCGGTATGCAACTGAGTATAGCTGGAATTTCTTGAGTCGGGCTGCATAGGGCATCTGTTTGAGGCCAGTAATCCTATTGGTGAGGTACTTTTGTGGCCTTTCCAGCTGTTGCAGGTGTCTTGTAAGGTACATCCCAAATGGGGTGTTGTATTCTATGATGTGTGTAATTAGTGATGAGCAGAGTGGCACAATAACCTCTTTTGTTCTAGATGCGAACCCTTTTGTGATTAGGTGGGCCACATAGAAGGATTTTCTAACCACCTTGGCAATATGATTATCAAAGGAGAGATTACTATCTACTTGGGTCCCCAGATCCCTTATTACATTTTCTGTATTTAGGGGACTACCACCTATAACCTGTAAATACATGTAATTACTAATATACTATCAACATACAAGTGTACATACAGTAAAAGTCTGTTATGCTGTCTTCTTAACATGACTTGGCCTGAAATCACATTCAGAGTGTATAATGTCTGCTGTTCTGCATATGAACATTATTGTTTTTTACACATTTATCACTCAAGATATTGTATGTTTTATTTTCCGAATATTTAATGTATGTACACTATTCAGATACTATAAACTTGTGTGGTTATCTGAATATTTAATGTATCTAATCTGTTTATGTATGGATTTTTAGTTTATCTAAATACTTAATGTATCTATTCTGTTCATGTACTGCATTTTCAGTTTTACTTGCTGTGGCTTTTCTTCCTGGGAATCCACTGAAAAGAAACTTTTAGCTTAGTCAGACTATCATGGTAAAGAAAAGTAAATAAATAAATGTCACAAGGATAAAGAAATATATTCAAGGATACCATGTATCCAGAAGTGTATTATCACAAAATAAAAAATGCTTATAGTTTGACATTTGATCCTTGTGACATTTTGCAATTTCTTTTCACTGATGTGGTTCATCAGTATCTTGTATTTTTTCATAGTGAAAGCATAAAACTCTCTTTCAATCCAATAAGGAGGACATCTAGTAACATTGATTACTGGATGGTCTTTACCTAAAGTTACATTCTTTAATGCAATTATAACACAAGAGGAAAGAAACATTGTAATACATCACCTGTAAAAGAAAGAGCAATACAACCTGCAAGAATAACCAAATCAGATTTTTATCATTTGTAGATAGACTGCATACATCACTTTTGCACAAAACTGATTGAACTGTATTGCATTAGGTAAGCATATTTCTTCAAAGATGATTTGACACTTGATTTCATTTTTAAGTACCAACAAACCATTAACCTTCTGTCCATTACAGAATCATAAATATTGGAGTGCAAGAGACAATTAAATATGCGGTCTTATCTGCATATGGTATCAACAAAATTTGTACTAATGGGCAGCCAAGAAAGCATCCTCAGCTTAAATTTGGTTCCTATTATTTAAGAAAATGCTTACAGCTGCGAACGCTGTTTCGTCTAATGTGTTTACGCGAAATGGCAAAATGCCGAAAGCATGGAACAGCGATTTTTTTCCTGGGAAAATTAATCATTGAGCCATTTTTGGGACTTTGCCATTGTAGTGTGATCTTGGATTGATTTAAGTAAGGGGTGCGTGGGGGCATAGCCCCCCCTCTTTATTTTGTGCTTTCTTTTGTTTTTTGTTTTTTGTTTTTTTATGGATCAGCGATTTTTTTCCCTGGCAAAAAAATCGCTAATCCGTGTGTTCGACATTTTGCATTTTTGTAGTGTTTGGGTCGATTATATAGCACTCACAATTTCAAGTGTCCGCTAATATAATATGGCAGAAAATAAAAAAACGTCTTCCTTATCTGCTCTTCCCAGGTGCAAACAAGTGAGAAAAAGAGAAAAAAACTGAAAATATTCCTGAGCTGGCCATCACGGAGCTAAAAGATAGCGTTGAAACCTTAATGTTGAAAAAGTAATACTTTAGGCTTTATTTAAACATAAACTTCATTTATTTACAAAAACACAGTAATGTACACAGCAGGTTCACAGAGTGAATGTGTGCAGCAGGTTCACAGAGTGAATGTGTGCAGCAGGTTCACAGAGTGAAAGTGTGCAGCAAGTTCACAGAGTAAAAATGTGCAGTAGGTTCACAGAGTGAATGTATGCAGCAGGTTCACAGAGTGAATGTATGCAGCAGGTTCATAAAGTGAATGTATGCAGCAGGTTCACAGTGAATGTATGCAGCAGGTTCACAGAGTGAATGTACGCAGCAGGTTCACAGACTAAATGTGTGCAGCAGGTTCACAGAGAGAATGTACAAAGCAGGTTTAGAGAGTGAATTTATGCAGCAGGTTCAGAGAGTGAATGTTCATAGGTTCATAGGTTTATAGGTT
The DNA here is from genome assembly GCF_019279795.1 of Protopterus annectens. Lineage (NCBI taxonomy): Eukaryota > Metazoa > Chordata > Ceratodontiformes > Protopteridae > Protopterus > Protopterus annectens. The sequence continues at coordinate 1,206,158,548 of NC_056728.1, forward strand.
CATACTAGGCTATCTGCCCTAGCCAGAGTGTGTTTGGCTTTCGCCACCCATTTTAAATTAATTTTGCTATGCCCTTTTTCGAGGTTAGTATACTGTGCCTCTGTCTAACAGTAACACAGAAGTGATACCCGGAGTAAACCTACAATCTCCCATCCACTCATCAAGATTCGTCTTGAAGAGAGTCAATGAGGGACTCTGCCTAACCTGGACTGGGATTTTATTCCAGAGTGAAGGAAGCCTCTGGGTTATGAATCTGTCCCTCCAGCATGTCCTATTTATTTCAGTGCTGAGGTTCAAGTCTCTCAAGTGCGTAGCTCAATGGGATTTGGATTTTCTGAGGTGCAGCATGTCCATTAATTCTGGGTTGGACATGGCTTTATACGTCAGGCACAGATCGCCTCTAAGCAGGCGGTATGCCACTGAGTAGAGCTGGAGTTTCTTTAGCTGGGCAGCATATGGCATCTGTTTGAGCCCTTTGATCCTCTTGGTGAGGTACTTTTGGGGTCTTTCCAGTTGCTGCAGGTGTCTGGTAAGGTACATCCCAAAAGAGGCATTGTACTCAATTATGGGCCTGATGAGGGATGAGTAAAGAGGCACGATGACCTCCCCTGATCTAGATGTGAATCCCTTCATGATTAGGTGGGCTATATAAATTGCTTTTCTAACCACTTTGGCCACACGGTTGTCAAATGAGAGATTGCTATCAACATGGGTCCCCAGGTCCCTAATTACTTCTTCTGTACTTAATGGATTACCACCTATGTGGTAATTTGTGGGCACTTTGTTTTTGCCAAAGGGGATGACTATACACTTTTTGGCGTTTAGCTTGAGGCCATGGCTCTGGCACCAGTTGTCTGTTTCTATGAGGCTCTTTTGGAGGATGCTTGTGTCAGCTGGAGAGTCGATTATGGTGCCCAGTTTGCAGTCATCTGCGAACTTGGTCGGCCACAGTCCTTCCATGTTGGCCTGTACCTCCGAGAAATATATACCGAACAAGATAGGTCCCAGGACTGAGCCTTGTGGGACGCCACTTGTAACTGGTTTGGAGTCTGACATGGCTCCAACAATTCTAACCATGTGGGTTCTGTCCTTGAGCCAGTTTGCAACCCATCTAGTGACATAGGGGTTTATATTTAAGCTGGCAAGCTTATCTATAATGCCCGAGTGGGGTATTGTATTGAAGGCTTTTGCGAGGTCCAGGTAGGCTGTGTGGACCACCTTCCCCTCGTCAATGGCCTTGATGACTGTTTCAAAGAAATTGACCAGGTTTAAGAGGCAGGATCTGCCCTTAACAAAGCCGAACTGGGTAGGATCCAGTGTCTGTAGGTCCCCAATATCTTTATTTATGAGGTCCATGATGATCCTTTTCATAGCTTTGCAGACCAAGCTAGTCAGGCTTATGGGGCGATAGTTTCCAGGATCCGTTGAGGCACCACCTTTGTGGCGAGGGACCACTGTTGCTGTACACCACTCTTTGGGTACATATCCTGTAGTAAGGCTGAGATTGAACAGTAGTTTTATGTTTGGGTTTAGCTCTTCTTGGAGTTCATGTAGGATGCAGCCCGGGACACCGTCTGGTCCCATTGATGCTGTGTTTTTTGCTTTGGAGAGGGCGGCTCTTACCTGAGCATCTGAGATGTCAGGGGGGGCAGCACTCTACTGGGACAGATATTTCCCCTTTTGGTGGGGAGGGGGGGAGAAGTTTGCACTGAACCTGTCAGCTAGGATGTTGGCGATGTCTGTATGTTCGGTGTATTTTTTGTCATTTTGGACTAATTCTGAGCATATTTGGGAATTCCCACCCAGGTTCCTAACATAACTAAAGAAAGCCTTGTGATTATCCTTAGTGTCCTGTGCAGTTTTTCTCTTGAAGCTGGCCTTAGATGATTTTATGAGTTCCCATAGTTTTTTGCTAATACTGATCAGAGATGCCTTCCCTTTTTGGGATTTTGCTCTATCATGTAGTAGCTTCCTCCTTCTATTGTATAGTTTGTTTATGGCTGGGGTCCACCAGACAGGATGTCTGCCTTTGGAGGATTGGGTCTTGGTTTTATTTGGGATTGCATGATCCATGCATTCCTGAAGGTGTTCATAGAATGCGATTATAAAGGATTCTGCAGTCTGGGCTGTATTTTCCACAGGCCCGGGGCTTTGAAGGATTCCACCTCAGTTTTGAGGAGTGTGAAATTTGCTTTAGAGAAGTTTTTCACTGTGGTTTTCTGGGCAGGGGGTGGGGTCGGGATGTGAATATCCAGTGAGATTAGTTTATGGTCTGATCTTACCAGTGAGGGATACACTTCTGGTCTGGAGCATAGAGTCCCCATGTTGGTGATGATCAGTTCCAGTATGTTTTCCCCTCTTGTGGGAGTGGTAACAAGTTGTTCCATAGCATTTGAGTTTATAAATTCTAGGAACCTTTGGGCTAGGGTGTTGCAGCTAGAGTAATGCTCCCAGTCTATGTTTGGGTAGTTGAAGTTGCCCAATATAATGGTGTTTGGAGAGACCTTCATATTTTCCAGTGTTCTCAGGAAGGCCGAGTGGGGTTCCTGTGTTTGGGAGGGTGGTCTGTAGCAGGCTATAAACTGGAAGGCAGTTTTACCCACTGTTAGTTGCACATGGATAGTCTCTGATGCTTTGTGCTGTGCCACCAACCTGGAGGTGTGGGTATCTTTGACGAATATTGATACACCCCCTCCTTCTGTGGTTTGGTCTAAGTTTTGGGGCCGAAAAGCATGGTATGAGGTATAACCTGGTAGTGCTGGGGTGCTCTCAGGAACCTTGAACCAGGTTTCTGTTACTGCACAGATATCGATGTTCTCCATGCTAAGGAGAGTTTTGAGTGCGTGCATCTTGAGGTTTAGACTTCTGGCATTGAGTAGCATTACTCTTAGTTTCTTATCCCCTGTGATACCTATGGTGGTGGGTTTGTCTTTTGAGCCTTGCCTAAAAAAGGCACTATGGGGTAGCAAGAGCCTTTGCCAATATCCAAAAGCCCAGGGGTGACAGGTGCAAGCCGTCCCTAGCGAAGCATCGTGGCTTGTCGAGCATGTCATCCCAGGCTGACAGGCATTGGATCCCCTTTGAATGACACCAATACTTAAGCCAATTGTTGAAATTGATCATCTTGTCTTCATATTGTGGCATCATTCTTGGTGAGGGTAAGATGCTACTCAAGGTCAGGGTCATACTGGCCTGGGCTACATGCTCAGAGAGCTCCTCTATGTCTCTTTTCATGTAGTCCAGGGAGGTACATCTCAGGTCATTCACACCAGCATGGACAATGACTGAGTCATATTTATACTTGCCTTGGAGTGACCTGAGTGCTTGTGTTATGTGGTGGATCCTAGAGCCCAACAGGCAGCTCACCGTGACCTTCTCCTTGTTCAGCCTGATGAGCCTGTGTGCCTGATGATAGACTCACCTATTACAAGTGTATCAGGTGTGTTGTTTAGCCTTAAGGGCTGTGACTGTTCAGCACACTGGCTTTGTGAGCTATGTGTTGCACGTGCTTTGTTTTGGGGTAGCCGTTGCTTGGGTGTCTGCTTTGGAGGTCTCTGCTGCTTAGGCAGATTTTTATTTAGAGCCTCCGAGTATGTTTTTGTGTGTTTATGTGTTTGGTTTGCTGTCATGGTAGGTCTATGTGAGACTGGAATTGTAGTGAGTGTGCTTTCCGTCTCCTCCTGACTGGTTACGCCAGTACTGAGTTGAGAGAGCTTAGCCTCCAGTTTGGCTATATGGTTGCATCTCTCACATGTTTTGGAATTTGTTGGGAGGAGGAGAGGGTTGTCTGTGTACATGAGGCAGTTGTAACATTGCCTCAAGATTCCCAGATTCACCAGCTGGACTGGAGAGGAGATTGACAACTGACCTTTGGACATGCTAGAATAGTATTGGGAATTCCTTTATAATTGAAAAAAAGGGCCAATGTGGAACAAGGTACTCAAGGGGAGTTTGTGAGGGTGTAGTGCTTTTAATTTTTAGTGCTGACTTAGTGAGCAAGTGCCAGGTAACTTAAATGCAATGTGTTACAGGTAACGTAAATGCAAAAATGACAAACAGTAACTTTCTTTCAAGTGACACAAGGAAATAAGTAGAGCAAGCAATGCAGATATCACTAGGGATCCACAGAAGTGCTGAAAAGCCACGTTTTAGGTGGAATTAGCATTTCAGGGAAATAACAAGCAAACAAACAACAAGCATACAAACAAAGCTAGATTCAGCAGGCCTGGATCTAGTCTATGCTACAGCAAACAAGGTGTACCAATTTCAGTAAGAAGCAGTTCAAATATGCAAGCACTATAAGCCTTTAACCAGAAATTCCCAGCTCAGAACGGCAGAGTCCAGCCTCTCCTCCCACAAGAATGCAGACCACGAACCTTCTTAATGTAAAATAATTGGCCTGAAGCCCAAATACTTAAACTAGAACTAATACACTTTTAGAATAACAGATACTGAGCCCTCAATCAGCAGTTCCCAACTTAGAAGGATGTAAGCTACCTGTCCTGCCACCACAGTACAGGCCACAAACCTTCCTAATGTAAAACAACTGGTCTGAAGCCCAAGTGCTTAATCCAAAAGACTTAGAATGATAGCTACACTTTAATCAAGTTACTACCAAGTAGTAATAAATACAATTAAATACTTTAAAGAATGCCTGGATTAGTGCTCAAGTTATACAAACAAAGCTAGATTCAGCAGGCCTGGATCTAGTCTATGCTACAGCAAACAAGGTGTACCAATTTCAGTAAGAAGCAGTTCAAATATGCAGGCACTATAAGCCTTTAACCAGAAATTCCCAGCTCAGAAGGGCAGAGTCCAGCCTTTCCTCCCACAAGAGTGCAGACCACGAACCCTCTTTATGTAAAATAACTGTCCTGAAGCCCAAGTGCTTAAACCAGAATTAATACACTTTTAGAATAACAGACACTGAGCCCTCAATCAGCAGTTCCCAACTTAGAAGGATGTAAGCTACCTGTTCTGCCACTACAGTGCAGACCACAAATCTTCTTAATGTAAAACAACTGGTCTGAAGCCCAAGTGCTTAAACTAAAAGGCTTAGAATGAGTTACACCAAGCAGTAATAAAAACAATTGAGTACTTTTAAGATGACACAAAAGCAAAATAAAGTAGGAAGAAACACAAATACAGTAAAAGCAGATACGTTTTTTTTAAGTGGAAAGAGAGAAAGGAAAGAGAGAAAGGGGTAGCAGAAACCAAGCTGATTGGCCTTCTCAAATGTTCTCCCTGTACTGGGTAGAATGAGGTAATGACACTAGACTGGGAGGAGGGTCCCAGATCAAATTTACACTAGGGGCAGGCAACTGCAAAGCCACCAACTATAAAAACACTATACCAACAGGGAGGGAGGGTGGGAAACAAACTGCAGAAATGTTTCTCACAGCTGAAAAGCAGCAGTGAGCCTTTAAATGAAAGTTTTAAACAGCTAAAGGAGCCTCTAGAAAAAAGAGTTTAACTGCAACAAGTTATCAGAAACAAACAACCCAACAGATGCTTAATAAAAGTGGACAATTTCCAGTTAATACCTCACACACAATGAAACTAGCTAGAAAAATACACAGTACACACAGTGCTATAAATAACAAAGAAATAAAGAATAAAATAAACAAAAAACAGGATACTTAATGTTATATATTAAAGCTCTGAGTTTCCTCAGTGTCTTTCCTTCGATCAGCTCAGTGTGAAATGGCAGAACATTCACAACTGAAGTTCTTAGGTAACAGAAAGTTGAAACCTGAGACAGCTTTTAAGAAATAAATCTCAAAAGAACCAATGAGGTGCTTAATCTAAGCTGTAGCCCAGGTGACCTCAGTCAGCCAATAACCTCAAACAATTCTTTCTCACTGAAATGCCTGATGGTTTTGGCTAAACCAAGATGTCCCTGAATATGTGCTCAGACACACAGCCTCCACAAACACTAGGCCCAAATACAAGCCTGAATATGGAAATACTAGAAATATCCCCACTACTTAGAACAAACTGCAGAAATGTTTCTCACAGCTGAAAAGCAGCAGTGAGCCTTTAAATGAAAGTTTTAAACAGCTAAAGGAGCCTCTAGAAAAAAGAGTTTAACTGCAACAAGTTATCAGAAACAAGCAACCCAACAGATGCTTAATAAAATTGGACAATTTCCAGTTAATACCTCACACACAGTGAAACTAGCTAGAAGAATACACAGTACACAAAGTGCTATAAATAACAAAGAAATAAAGAACAAAATAAACAAAAAACAGGATACTTAATGTTATATATTATAGCTCCGAGTTTCCTCAGTGTCCTTCCTTCGATCAGCTCAGTGTGAAATGGCAGAACACTCACAACTGAGCTTCTTAGGTAACAGAAAGTTGAAACCTGAGACAGCTTTTAAGCTGCTTTGTAAGCAGCAGATTCATGGAAAGAAAGTAAGCAGCAGGGTCACAAAGTGAACGTATGCAGTAGGTTCACAAATTGAATGTAAGCAGCAGGTTCACAAATTTAATGTGTGCAGCAGGTTCACAGAATGAATGTACACAATAGGTTCACAAATTTAACAAATGCTGTAGGTTCACAGCATGAATGTATGCAGCAAGTTCACAGAGTGAATGTATGCAGCAGGTTCACAAAATAAATGTAAGCAGCAGGTTCGCAAAGTGAATGTATGCATCAGGTTCACAGACAATGTGTGCAGCAGGTTCACACAGTGAATGTATGCAGCAAGTACAGAGAGTGAATGTAAGCAGCAGGTTCACAAAGTGAACATATGTAGCAGGTTCACAGAGTGAATATGTGCAGCAGGATCACAGAGTGAATGTATGCAGCAGGTTCACAGAGTGAATGTATGTTCAAAGAGTGAATGTAAGCAGCACGTTCACAGAGTGAACATATGCAGCAGGTTCACAGAGTGAACCTATGTTCACAGAGTGCGTGTAGGCAGCAGGTTCACAGAGTGAATGTAGGCAGTAGTTTACAGAGTGAACATATGCAACAGGTTCACAGAGTGAATGTAAGCAGCAGGTTCACAAAGTGAACGTATGCAGCAGGTTCACAGAGTGAATGTATGCAGCAGGTTCACAGAGTGAATGTATGCAGCAGGTTCACAGAGTGAATGTATGTTCACAGAGTGAATGTAAGCAGCAGGTTCACAGAGTGAACATATGCAGCAGGTTCACAGAGTGAATGTATGCAGCAGGTTCACAGAGTGAATGTAAGCAGCAGGTTCACAGAGTGAATGTAAGCAGCAGGTTCACAGTGAATGTATGCAGCAGGTTCACAGAGTGAATGTACACAGCAGGTTCACAGAGTGAATGTATGCAGCAGGTTCACAGAGTGAAT